>NC_092333.1:628170000-628470000 GCF_046630445.1 Rutidosis leptorrhynchoides
TTTAAGCCTGCAAACTCCGCGAGTCGCGGAGTTTGAAAATCCAGCTCACACAATTTTGGAACCTTGCTTGTCGACATAATTTATATATAAATATAAAATATATATAATTAATATAATTATTTATATATTATATTATATTCTTGTGCATAGTAGACTTGTAATTTTTGGTCCATTGCGTCGGGCGTTGATAGTTGGCTCGGGTAACGGTTCTGGATTTTCGAACGCCTTTTCGTATAATTTAATATCTTGTACTTTGCGTTTTGCAACTTGTACTTTTTTCATTTTTAGACGTTTCTTATCAATAAGTTGAACCACTTGGATTGTATCTTGTACATTTGAGCTTTTTGGACGTTTTTGTCTTCAAATCGTCGTTTTCGCCTTTTGTCTTCGCACTTATTTAATATAAACGATTACAACTTAAAATAGAACAATTACAACTAAATAATTTACATATTGGGAGGATATTGCTACAAAATATATGTTCATTTGGAGCACTATCATGTACATACCACTATGAGCACTTGAATACAAGCTAAGACCGGCGTATAGTATATAACTACACTTATCCTTACCCCATGAATTGTATACACTTGTTCGAGTGTACTTATAGTTCAAAGTAAATGCACCACAATTAATATTATTGGGTGAGGTTTGCCTAACCTAACGAATCCTTCCATCTAATTTGCGCTTACCCGAAGGTAATTAAAGTATTCAAGCTAGGGAAATTCTGTAACAACCCAAACCAATAACCAACCGAACACGCGAAACAAATTTTATTTTTTTTATAACAGTAGAGTGTGCCACGCGCACCACCTCAGGGTGCGCGGCGCGCACTGGCCCCAATCAGTTCTGTCCGGTTTTGCAAATTTTCAAATAAAGATCTCCTACTTCCCGACATAATTAGACGAAACGCTTTTCACAACATGTTATAATAGTTAAAACTCACACGATTCAATAATAAAATGAGTTTTACAAAACGGGGCCCACATCGGCCGTATTACGAGTTTCATACAAAAGTTTGAGTTTCGACCACACTAGTTTAAATTCCAAACGACACTATGAGCATGGTGTTTGGGGTTAAACTACCCAAATCTCGGTCAAACTCCAAAAGCTATCACATCTCAAAAGCGTCCCCTAAACAACAAGCGGGATCTCTAATCCAACCGAATGCCCTTACCCTTGTCAACGCCGGAGCCTATAAAAAGATAAACAACGCGAGGGTAAGCAAAGCTTAGTGAATGCAATAATTATACCCATATATATATAATATACCTACTTGCAATCACTTACACATATACCGCATACACGCTAGATACAATTAGCATACCATCTCAAGTACAAAGCTAATAATCTCCAACAAACCACTACTAGCGTAATCAATAACATATAATCGACATAATATAATATGCTATAAAACAATACACAACCATGGTTAACCATTCTCGCATCATGGTGCTACCGGCTCTTTGGTTCACACCATACACATTTGTCATGATGCTACCGGCTCTTTGGTTCACATCACAACTCGAGTCATACTCACGCTAGAGTGCTACCGGCTCTTTGGTTCACACTCTAACAACGCTAAGGTGCTACCGGCTCTTTGGTTCACACCCTAACAAATCGTGCTATAGTGCTACCGGCTCTTTGGTTCACACTATAACACACATACTATGACGCTACCGGCTCTTTGGTTCACATCATAGCACGCTCGCACATACTATGGCACTACCGGCTCTTTGGTTCATACCATAGCATACAAATAAATATATTACATACATATGCATATAATCATTCCACTCACCTTTAACGATTTGGTGACGGTTTTATACTTCCGCAAGCTTCAAATCCAAGTACCTAATATAATAAGTACTTCCATCAACACACAAAACTAGTTGGACTAAATACCAACAATTTCACTTATGTGCATTTAATGACTTAAATGCATTAAATGCGCCATTTTCACCAAAACCGCCCTTTAAGGGTCAAGACCATCATTAATCACTTAAAAGCTAGTGGTTAAGATCCAACAACACTAACCATTACACAATTAGGGTATTTCATACCCATATTTCCTAATTAGGTCAATCATTAGCCATTTGACTAATTTAAAGTCAACACACCCATTTCGGGTCATCCACTAACCCATCTAACACCCATTTACTAATTAACTAGGTGTGCTAGTGATTAACTAATCAATTAGGACTCATAAACATCAATTAACACTTTGAAACCCTAGGTTAGTCACTATTGAGTCTTCATGACTCCATCTTACCCAAGAACACCCAAAATCATTAAATATGAGTTTTATGTTCATCACTATCCCAAACCCTAACCCTTACACAAAATCAAAGTAAGGAAATTAAAGTTAGAACATACCACTACAACCAAAACGTAGCTAGAGAAGAGATGAACAACTTTATAACTCGAGCTAAGACTCAAAACTAGCTCCTTCTTCCTTTGCTTGAGCTTTCTCACACAAGAATCTCACTCTCTCTCTCTAAAATTGAAGTGGATAGGATGAGGTTATTGAAAATGGAGTGAATGCCACCCCAAGATCTGACCTACTGGCCTCCAACTCGTCCACAAGTGAAATTACCAAAAAGCCCATCAAAATATCTAATTAAAACAAGCAGAACCCGGCTACAGTGAGGAGTGCGCTACGCACACCCCTATGTGTGCGCTGAGCGCACCCAGCCCAGATCACTCTCTGACCTCCGTTTTAATATACAAAGTTACCCACACTTCGTGTACCATAATTACACTGCTGTAAAATTATTATTAGGGTCTTACAACTCTCCCCCACTTGAATCGGAGCGCGTCCTCGCGATCCAAGCCGCATGACAAGAGGGAAGATAAACTAACACAAACTCTTCAGGCTCCCAAGTAAACTCGGAACCTATACTACGACGCCATTGAACTTTAACCTCTTTATTTCTCAACCTTTTGACTTTCTCATCGAGTATAGCAATCGGCTCCTCAATATACTCTGACTTATTGTTTAGCTCGATCTCGTCTAATGGCACCCATGATGAATCATCCGCAAGACACTTACGGAGATGGGAAATATGAAATGTATTATGGATCCCCGCAAGCTCTTCGGGTAATTCCAAACGATACGCAACTTCACCAACGCGAGTTAGAATTTTAAATGGCCCAATAAACCGAGGAGCTAACTTTCCCCGTTTTTGAAACCGAATAACACCTTTCCATGGCGAAACCTTAAGCATCACCATGTCACCTTCTTGAAATTCAATCATTCGTCTACGCTTGTCGGCATACGACTTTTGTCTATCTTGCGCCTTTTTCAAATGATCCCGAATCATATCAATCTTGCTATTCGTTTCTAAAACCAAATCGGTACTCCCGATTTTTTTTGACCAACTTCACCCCAACAAATCGGGGTTTGGCACCTCCGCCCATAAAGCATCTCGTAAGGTGGCATCCTGATACTAGTATGATAACTATTATTGTACGAGAATTCCACCAAAGGTAAGTGCTCATCCCAACTACCACCGAAATCAATAATACACGCCCATAACATATCCTCCAAAGTTTGATTAGTACGTTCGGTTTGACCGTCCGTTTAAGGATGATACGCTGTGCTCAATTTCAATTGTGTACCCATATCTTCATGAAACTTCTCCCAGAACCGAGATGTGAAACGGGTATCTCGATCCGAAATAATAGATATAGGAACCCCGTGTCTCGCTATCACCTCCTTGATAAATAATTTAGCCAAAGTCTCCGATGATATCGCTTCCCGGATGGGAAGAAACAAGGCACTCTTCGTCAATCGATCAACTATTACCCAAATCGAGTCAAATTGGGTTCTCGCCGTCTTTCGTAATTTTGTAATGAAATCCATGGTAATGTGCTCCCATTTCCATTTCGGGATTTCTAACGGTTGTAACTTACCATACGGCTTTTGGTGTTCGGCTTTCACTTGCAAACACGTGACGCATTGTTCAACATACTTAAAAACATCACGTTTCATGCCCGGCCACCAATACTCTTTCCTCAAATCAAGATACATTTTCATCGTGCCCGGGTGAATGGAATACTTTGACTTATGTGCTTCATCAAGTAGCACTCGTCGATGATCACCCATTTTAGGCACCCACACTCTTCCTTGAAAAGATAACAAACCATGCGGACCTAAGGTAATAAACTCTGTTTGTCCCACGATTCGTTCCTCATGCTTATTGTTAACAAAAGCTTCGATTTGAGTCTCGCCGAACTTTACAAGGAAATCGTTAGTAATAATCATGCGCAACGATCCCACTCGTATCGCCGGATGTTGACTCTTTCGACTTAACGCATCCGCGACCACTCTCGCCTTGCCCGGATGATAAAGTATTTCACAATCATAATCTTTCACCACATCCATCCATCTACGTTGACGATAATTCAAATCTCTTTGATCAAAAATGTGACAACCCGGAAATTTCCAACCAAATTTAAACTTTAATCTTTATATGTTTCCGACACGATAAGCAATATTTGTTAAGTTAAATTGCAAGAATTTTAAACTATGTTCATACATTCATTCAACCTCGACCAAGTTCCAACGATTCACGAACCATTAAACGAATATGATTATATATGTATATGTGTATATATATTATAACTTGAAACGTAAACAAAATATTAGATTAAATACTTTATATGATTGTATCTATTTCAAAATATTTATCAATGGAATTAGAAGATAAGATTAAATGATTGAATTATCAGATATATTGAATTATGATTACAAGTCTCTGTTGAAAGGCCCACGTTGATTTGAGAAAGCTTTCCATTTTAACAATATTCGGAAAATGGTAAAGTGATTTATAAATAAGAACAAATTGTCAATCATTGAGAACTAGACAAAGGATAGTGGAAGATTGAATCTCATAAAGACTCGATTGATCTATTTAGTTTCAAACGTACAAAAACGTTTTCAGTTTAAAAAGAACTTTATTATTAAAACGTATATAACTTTTATAAATATCTAGAACCACTTTTGACAACTCATTACTTAACTAGTATGATAAAGATAACGATATTTATATTTTATTTTATTAAATATATATAACGATTTAAATTAATGTTATATATATTTATACGCGTATTATACGTACATAGTTTTATACTTTTACTATACTTAAACTTTACCTTTACTTTATTTTTACTTTACTTTAACTTTAATAATTCACTTTAATAATTCATACTTTAATAATTTACTTTAATAATTCATACTTTAATAATTCACTTTAATAATTCATACTTTAATAATTCACTTTAATAATTCATACTTTAATAATTTAAAAATCTATTATAAATAGAATTCAATAGGTTTTATTATTTCATAGAAATTTGAAAATATTTTTTTCTAAACTCTCTCAATCGATTTACATATATATATTTACTCCGTATTATTTCAAGAAGTCAACGAGCTTCGCGCTCGGGTAGTGGCTTTGGAGAATATGGTGCAGAGATTACAAACACCAGCAGCAGCATCAGCAGCATAACCAGTACCACCATCATCAACGCCAACAGTACCATTACCACCTCCAACCACAACCGCGTCGTAAACCTCAACTTCACAATCTGTCCCACGAGCATCAACGTCATACGCACCATAGATACCAAGGAGTACCAACAACAATAACTGACGAAGTATTAATTCATAACTTCATTGGAGAAACATTCCGCGACGATTATGTAATCTCTAAAGTCTTAGAGATTATCTAATCTAGCCCTAACCATAAATCAGTTAAGCGAACCAAAATGATAGAAGGAAGAGTAGAAACCCTGACAAAAATGGTGTGTGATTAATAAGCTAAACTTGCTTTACCAATAGCATCAACAGTACCGTCAGCATTACCAGCATCGTCAGTACAGTCAACATCCGAATCAACAACACCGATAACATCACAAACTCCGTCAGTTCAAGAATCACTGTGGACATCATTACGAATTAATAACGTGTATATTGTATCAACGAGTTATGAAGAATTAACTCATTCCCTCTGAAGAAATTATATGTATATTATATATATATATATATATATTTTTTTTTTTGAAATAAATCTTTCCGTGCTAAGCTATTGTGTGTGAATCTTAACTACTCGGTTAATTCATATTACAAATATGCAATAATGTACGTCCTTCGGCCGCAACTTAACCAGCGTTAACTACAATCTTTGTCGCAATTCAACAAATTCCAATTCATAATAAATCAAGTATATATTTGATTTTACACTTCATCATCGATGTACCCGATAATTTTCTGATAACATCATTCGTACTTTGCGAAATTCACAAGAATTCCACGAACTGAACATCATACATCAACAAATAACGAAGTATTGATTCATAATTTCAATGTCATTAAAGAAATACTGCGTAAAAGTTATGTACTTTTTAAAGCCTTTAGGGATTATTCAATTCTAGTTTCAACCGTAAATCAAATGAGTTTAATTTAACATTAACTCATTAAATCTATGTTACATCTGAAGTAAATATACATATATATATATATTTTCATAAAGACTGTAATAAAATTCTTTTGTACAAAATATTAATTGTGAATTTTTTTTTAACGGGTAGGTAATACCCGAGAGATATATAAATTCACAATTAATATGTTACATTCTTCGAATCTGATTCAGCAAATCATCCATTATACTCCCTACTTTCACAACAATATACATTCTTTTATAGAAATTAAAACAACCATACTCATTCAAAATTTAATTACATATTCTGATTTTGAAATCTCAAAATTCAACTTGAGATATGACCAAAATCATCACTCTTAGATCCTTACATCTTTCACAAGCTATATTTTGACTTCAAAACTGTGTTAGAACATCAAATGTATGTTAACGATTACAATCTGTGTTCAAACCCTTCGAAAATTTCTGAAGACACTTCGAATGATGAGCAATCGAGATGATGATCCAACCACATGTTACCCACAGTTATGTCCGAAAAACTCTTGAAACCAAAGTAAAAGTTTAAACAACGTATCCGCGTCAGATTCTTTGGCATTTATTAGCAAAAATAACTTTGCGACTCCTATTCAAAGTAGCCAGTTTTGTCACAGCTCCAGCAAGTCAACTTCAACTTTTCAGTCAGACTAACCTTATTATAACCTTGAGATATACACCATCGTTACCAGGGAACCTTTTACATTCTACCACATTATTAGCAGATGTACCAACAACTTCATTACCCTTTGACTTTAGCCTCTCCAAAAAGTCATTATAATTATTCATTGAAACCCCATCATTTACTCATTCGCATCTTGTAATGAGAATTGCCATACGAATCATTGGGAATTAGCAATCAGTATTTTGAAATCTCGCAGGATGTCTACGCCAACAGTTATATGTGTATATATAACGTCTATCTTCTGGACTTAATTTGAATGTGAAGTTTCTGAAAAACACTCCGAACTACGAATTGGTTCTCCGAAAATGAAAAAAAATGCTGATGAAGCAGCAAAAACTATAAACGACTTTAAACGGTAAAAGCTGGATGATAATGATGAAGTGTGCTGGCAAAGCGCAGAAAAAGAGAAGTTTTGAAACTGGAAAACGGATTGAGCAAAGTAGGAAGGAGGCTGTGGAAAAATTACAAAGACTGAACCTGACTTCAAAGGATCCAAATGATTCAGTACATGCTGAAGTCTTTAACGAATACCTTGCTCCTGACTCTAAACCCCTGCGGACAATATTCTTCATCATCTTCTGATATTAGAAATTCTAAAATATCATCATATCTTTCATTATAAATATCCTCCATATTTCTGAAGATATTTTCTTAATTTTTCTTATTTGAAATCATTTACCTCTTCGCGCTATCTGTATTACATCATAAAAGAAACTATTTTAGTTTCTAAATTCTGAAACATTCAAGTTTAAAATAGGAATATTTTGAAGTAATGTTGGGAACTGAAGCATGAATTAGTATAATATAATGACACTTGATCAATGTGATTATATTACAGTAAGTCATGCTGAGTTTCTAAATGGAACGTGATGATTCACAGATCATAACATCATCATGTGCCATGTTATACGACTCTTGTATTCTATTTAACCTCTAAAATATCAAGAAAATATTTCTTGATGATTCGGCCTTTTCCAAGGTATTCTAGTAATTTGACAAGTCAAGATCGTGCCATCACAATTTTTTTTCCTAGAACATTAACAATGTTCATTCTGAAATTCATATCTGTGAATTCTGGACCATTACAAGCGGTGCTTAATCGCAAGAAGAAGAAACGAAAGGACAAAAATCCGAAATAGAAATTGGGGTATAAATTGCAGCAAATAAAAGAGAGCATTAACTGTGAATGATAATGATTATAGAAGACAGAAGCAGAGACTTTGAAATATAAGGGAGCATATAAATCCCAACGACAAACCAGAAATTATAAACCATATATATCGATGCATATAGCAATATAAAGACACGGGAGAACTAGAAACACTATAAACCCAAGAGTATAGTAGAAGTAAATAGATTCTTCCGATGGTAGATGAAAAAGAAGAATGACCGATATGAAAGTTAGAAGTATATCGAGAATCAGAACTGGATGGAGCATATTGATGAATACTTTAAAATATGAGTTGAGGGGGAAAGAATAAAAGGTGATGAAACATGACTAGGAACTTAGAAATCAACAGATTTAACTCACACAATGGCGGAATAAGTGAATCAAACCCTCTAGTGAATAGGTTAAGTTTTTTTTGATTAATGTAGTCAAACCACAACTAAATCAAGTGTGATTAGATCAACACCTAGAGCTATTATTCACCACCTGGGTGATTTGGACTGAGAGAGAATCGGAGGAGCTCACTACATCTAAGTGTGTGTAACAAATGAGAGGCTTAACCTAAAATGAAGAACATAAGACTTTATATACCCCTGCTATTGACTCACCCATACGATTCATTCATCACACGTACGAGTTGTCTTCATCAGCCGTATGGGTGATCACTCACTCGTGTCTTCTCATTTAGGTTGTAATTGTGACTTAGCTCAGCATCAACCGTGCGTATGAGCCTGTCAGCTGTACTAGTACGGCTTCACTAGTACGTCTGACTAAGTCTAACATAGTCAAACATCTAAATCTCGTTCCTGCAGTTCCTGTAACCACATACAAACACGGATAGGATAATAACGAGCAATCATGGTGGCCTGTAAACTGTTGTACCTGCAATGGACGTGGGTAGATGTCTAGGGACTTGCATAAAATGCATCAACAGAAGGTGTGAGTTGTAAGGAAACGAAGGAGGTGAATTTATAAGAAAATCTCTGACAGAACAATTAAAATGGACGATCGCATTTAAAGCGGATCCTAATTCCCTTGATTACCGGAGAGTCAAATCTTATTAAGAAGATTTTCTTCAAATTCCTTGAAATCTGGGAATCAATCATATCTACGTCAAATGATAAGATGAATCTACACTTACTCATTTCACTCTTCTGTGTTAGCTTCATTCGTACTCTTCATATAAATGGATTGTTTATCCAAATTATTCGCTGATGATAAAACTCTAATTTTCAGCCCGTATGCATCATGAAAACATACTTATTATCATTCACGACCTTTTCACTCAAATTTCGGGACGAAATTTCTTTAACGGGTAGGTACTGTGACAACCCGGAAATTTCCAACCAAATTTAAACTTTAATCTTTATATGTTTCCGACACGATAAGCAATATTTGTTAAGTTAAATTGCAAGAATTTTAAACTATGTTCATACATTCATTCAACCTCGACCAAGTTCCAACGATTCACGAACCATTAAACGAATATGATTATATATGTATATGTGTATATGTGTATATGTGTATATGTGTATATATATTATAACTTGAAACGTAAACAAAATATTAGATTAAATACTTTATATGATTGTATCTGTTTCAAAATGTTTATCAATGGAATTAGAAGATAAGATCAAATGATTGAATTATTAGATATATTGAATTATGATTACAAGTCTCTGTTGAAAGGCCCACGTTGATTTGAGAAATCTTTTCATTTTAACAATATTCGGAAAATGGTAAAGTGATTTATAAATAAGAACAAATTGTCAATCATTGAGAACTAGACAAAGGATAGTGAAAGATTGAATCTCATAAAGACTCGATTGATCTATTTAGTTTCAAACGTACAAAAACGTTTTTAGTTTAAAAAGAACTTTATTATTAAAACGTATATAACTTTTATAAATATCTAGAACCACTTTTGACAACTCATTACTTAACTAGTATGATAAAGATAACGATATTTATATTTATATTTTATTTTATTAAATATATATAACGATTTAAATTAATATTATATATATTTATACGCGTATTATACGTACATAGTTTTATACTTTTACTATACTTAAACTTTACATTTACTTTATTTTTACTTTACTTTAACTTTAATAATTCACTTTAATAATTCATACTTTAATAATTCACTTTAATAATTCATACTTTAATAATTCACTTTAATAATTCATACTTTAATAATTCACTTTAATAATTCATACTTTAATAATTCACTTTAATAATTCAAAAATTTATTATAAATAGAATTCAATAGGTTTCATTATTTCATAGAAACTTGAAAATATTTTTTTCTAAACTCTCTCAATCGATTTACATATATATATTTACTCTGTATTATTTCAAGATGTTATTAGTATACATAAAATATTACGACGGAGTGTTGTCCGAGTGATTTCGAAATTGTTTTTCGAGTAGGATAGGATTAAGGAAATTATGGGTTATAGCTATGGAGGTGATTGAGTATGGTTCATGGGTATGCTCGTGAGGTCAATATAGTGTTTATCATTTCCGTTGCATCTACGTACCTTTCCTGCAATATTGAATCTCAATATTGATACGTGAGTACTCATAATTTAACTTTTACATACTTATAGTGTATCCCTGACTAGTGCTCGAGTATTGAGGATTATGCATGCTTGTACTTTTGATATTGCCCTTAGACAGGTTAGGTTGAATATTGAATTAGTTACACTTACGGTTGAGATAAGATATAAGATATGCATGTCCTTGGAAAGCTAGCGAAAAATTAAGGACTTTTCCTTTAGATATCGAATGGTTTCGATGAACGGATTAGAAGTTATAATCAATTGAATTTTTGATATTTTTATTAAAAATGATTATTATTATCGTCGTTTTTATCGTCATTCTAGTTTTATCTTATTATTATCATTATTATTATCTTTATCAATAAAAGGGATTTATCATTAAAAATTGTTATTTTTTTTATTATTACTATCGTTATTATCGTTAAAGTTATAATTAGTATTATTATTATCCAATTATTATTATTATTATTATCATTATTAATATATATATATATATATCATTATTTAAAAATGGTTAATGTTATTGTTATTATTATTATTACTATATTATCATTAAAATAATTATTAGTATTATCGTTAATAATGTTATAGTAACTATCATTATTAATATTAGTGTAATTAAAACAAATATTTGTAACACCTAATTATTTTGATTACTATTATTATCATTATTATGAACACGATATAAAAGACGATTAAAAGCTATTAAACGAAACGATTAGGAAATAATGAGTAAGAGTATCATGATGAAATTAAAATATTATAAGATATTGATTTAGATAAAATTATCGTTCTTATTATTTTTATCATTACTATTATTATTAAAAGTATCGTTAGTATTAAAACTATCATTTTAACAAAAATTATCATTTTAATAGAAATGTCATTGTTACTATAAAATATCATTATTATTATTTTAAATAGAATTATTATTTTAAAGATAATATTAAAAATTATCATAAATATTAAAGTTATCATAATTAGAATTATCGTTTTATCATAATGTCATCTTAGTAATTATAAATATTGATATTTTTATAATAATAATTATTATTACAAAATAATACAACTTTTACTTACTATCATTATAGATATTATTTTATCAAATAAATATGTGATACAAACATATTTTACTACGTGTAATAACTTACTTTAATAATACCTATCATATTATCTTTATGATATTAAATGAACCCTATAAATTTTATTACTTAATATATATAAAAGTATATTATATTATATAAATTTAATATAAAATTTTATTTATTAATAAATAAATTATATTATTTACTCTAATAAATCTTTTAAAAATATTTAAAAATATAAAACGACGATATTTAAACTATATATTAATCATGTATAGATTTTTGGAAATTATTTTGAGTCAAATTTACTTTTGTTGACTTTTGCATATTAGTCTTGAGCATTAGGATTGTAGTACACTATGACTTGACCTAATTTGTTAGACAAATATTGACCAACACATAATTATATATAATTAATTTAGGTTCGTGAATCCAAGGCCAACCTTGCACTTGTTCAATGACGTTATATGTATTTTTACTACGAAATACAGTATGGTGAGTTTCATTTGCCTTTTTACCCTTTATATTTTTGGGACTGAGAATACATGCGCTTTTATAAATGTTTGACGAAATAGACACAAGTAATTGAAACTATATTCTATAGTTGAATTATTGAAATCGAATATGCCCCTTTTTATTAAAGTCTGGTAATCTAAGAATTAGGGAACAGACACCCTAATTGACGCGAATCCTAAAGATAGATCTATTGGGCCTAACAAACCCCATCCAAAGTACCGGATGCTTTAGTACTTCGAAATTTATATCATGTCCGAAGGAGGATCCCGGAATGATAGGGGATATTCTTATATGTATCTAGTTAATGTCGGTTACCAGGTGTTCACCATATGAATGATTATTTTTGTCGCTATGCATGGGACGTATATTTATGAGAACTGGAAATGAAATTCTTGTGGTCTATTAAAATGATGGAAATAAATGATTATGATAAACTAATGAACTCACCAACCTTTTGGTTGACACTTTAAAGCATGTTTATTCTCAGGTGTTAAAGAAATCTTCCGCTGTGCATTTGCTCATTTTAAAGATATTACTTGGATTCTTTCATAGCATATTTCGAAGAACGTTGCATTCGAGTCATTGAGTTCATCAAAGATTATTATTAAATCAATTTATAGTTGGATAGTGGATATTATGAAATGGTATGCATGCCTGTCAATTTTCGATGTAAAGAAAGTTTGTCTTTTAAGAACGAATGCAATGTTTGTAAAATGTATCATATAGAGGTCAAATACCTCGCAATGTAATCAACTATTGTGAATCGTTTATAATGTATATGAACGGGTCCTTTCAAAAAATATGTTTCAAACTCTTGTGATCCGAATAAATCATACACTTGACACCATACAAGTAATGGCACCAAAATTTCAACGCATGCACAACCGCCGCCAACTCAAGATCATGAGTCGGATATCTCGTTTCGTGTTCCTTTAATTGTCGAGAGGCATAAGCGATGACTTTACCCCTTTGCATTAGAACACAACCGAGCCCATTTAAAGAAGCATCACAATAAACCGTCATGTCTTCTACCCCTTCCGGTAACACTAACACCGGAGCTTGACATAACTTCTCTTTTAATAATTGAAAGGCAATTTCTTGCTCGTTCTCCTAATTAAATCTTACGTTCTTTCTCGTCAATTTTGTCAATGGAGAAGCAATCTTGGAAAAGTCTTGGATGAACTGACGATAATAACCGACCAATCCGAGAAAACTTCGGATCTCCGTAGGCACAGTCGGTCGTCCCCAACTCTTGACCGTCTCTATCTTCCCCGGATCTACTTGAATACCATTTTCGTTCACAATATGGCCAAGGAATTGAACTTCCCTTAGCCAAAATTCACATTTGGAGAATTTAGCATACACTTCTCCTTCCGCAACGTCTTTAACACACACCACAAATGAAGTTCATGTTCCTTCATACTCTTCGAATAGACAAGTATGTCGTCAATGAACATAATTACCAACTTGTCCAACATAGGTTGGCACACTCGGTTCATAAGATCCATGAATGCTGCCGGTGCATTCGTAAGACCAAAAGGCATTACCACAAACTCAAAATGCCCATAACGTGTTCGAAAAGCCGTTTTCTCAATATCTTCCTCACGGACCCGCATTTGGTGATAGCCGGACCGTAGGTCGATTTTTGAGAAATACGTTGCATCTTGGAGTTGGTCAAACAAATCGTCAATCCGAGGTAATGGATAACGGTTCTTGATCGTCACTTTGTTCAACTCCCGATAATCGATGCACATCCGCATACTACCATCCTTCTTCTTCACGAATAAAACCGAAGCGCCCCATGGCGAAGCACTCGATCGAATGAAACCCTTCTCAAGAAACTCTTGGGTTTGATTTAATAACTCTTGCATTTCCGTTGGCGCTAAATGATAAGGAGTTTTAGCAATGGGGGTAGCCCCCGGAACCAACTCAATGCGAAATTCTACTTGTCTTTCTGCCGGAACACCTTGTAACTCATCCGGAAAAACGTCTTCAAATTCACTTACCACCGGGATTTCACGAATGGATGGTGGCTCATCTCGAGTATTAACAACATGGGCAAGAAAATCCATGCCACCACTAACAAGAAAACAACGTGCCCGTGCAAAAGTGCATATCGGCACAAGTCTTGTTCGTTTATCACTGTGAATAATTAACTCTCCCCCACTTGGGGTCTTTACCCGAATAAACTTATCATGGCATGCAATATCGGCTCTATTATGATCGAGCCAATCCATACCAACAACGATATCAAAATCACCCAAGGTCATCGGGATGAGATCGATTTTAAAGTTTTTGGCACCAAACACAACATTACAATTTTCACACACATCAACCACTAGCACCGTCTTGCCATCCACTATTTCAACTTCTATCGGACGACTTAACTTAGCTAACGGTTTATTAATTTTAGGCACAAATTTCGGTGACACAAATTTGACAAGTTTGCACCACTATCAAAGAGTATCCATGCCGGATTAGAATTAACCATGAAAGTACCTGAGACAACTTTGTTAGATTGCTTGGCTTCATCATTGGTCATCAAATAATTGCGACCCCTAGCCGTACCCGCCGCCTTCTCTAGCCGCTTAACATTATCGTTTCGCAATTCGGGACACTCCGGCCTCTTGTGCCCTTCTTTATTACAATTAAAGCAAACGATTTTGTTGGAAGATGAGTTCGTACAATCACGGGCCAAGTGGCCTTGTCGACCACAATTGTAGCATGTGGGCCCAAAACTCTTAGAAGCCCCCTTTTTTACACTACCGACGCTCTCAGTCACACTCTTGCTCTTCTTGTTCGAGTGGCTAGTAGCTTCAAATTTTCGTTTGCCAAAGGTGAAGTCACTCTTTCTTGGAGCAAGCGACTCAAAACCCTTAGCGATATCAAATAGCTCGTCAAAAGTCTTCGCCGAATTCCTACTAATCCTTTCCTGATAATTATCATTCAAGGTTCGGTAAAAATCTTCTTTCAACATATGATCGTTCCCGTCATACTCCGGGAAAAATTGGGTCTTTGATAAGAAAGTGGACTTGAGAGTGTTCAAATCCATTGACCCTTGCCTTAAAGTACGTAACTCGTCCTTAAGCTTTGAAAGATCGGCCGAAGTTCGGTACTCCTTGAAAAATTCTTCTTTAAACTTGTCCCACGTCAAACTCATACTTTGTTCTTCGCCATAAAGTCGAATTTTCGCGTCCCACCACAACTTGGCATCACCCCTCATCATGCTACTACTAAACCTCGTCTTTTTATCTAGTGGGCACTCACTAGTACGGAAAGCCCCCTCCATATCGGAGATCCATCGAGCACTCTTGAGTGGGTCTCATTCACCTTCAAAGGTGGGAGGTTGAGCATCTTTGAAGTTTTTATAGTGGAAGTCTCGCCTTCCCGCGTTATCCTCTTTAAGAACAATCTTAACTTGTTCCTTTACTAGATTGACTACTTGTTCGTCAATCGAATTCAAGAACATTTTCTTAACATCCTCTAAGAAGGCCTCATGACACCTTTGCATAATGGCCTCAACCTTGGCCGTAAACTTAACATCCTCGCTCGAACCCCCTTCATTGGTCTCGGGTCCGTTTCTCGTCTTCATACTATAAAACGGATGTAAGTCCCTAATATTTATTGTACGAAAGTGTAATTATGCTACATAGAGTGCAGGAAGTATTGTGTAATTAAACGAAGGTCAGAATCTGCCCAGACTGTTGTGCGCGCCGCGCACCTTGCCAGCGACAGAATTCAGCCTTTTCTAATTTTGAGTTTAATGAAGGGCAATTTGGTCTTTTCACTTGAGGCCGGATCTCAGGCCTTATCAGCTGGTTTGGATCCACTTTTGGATCACTTTTCACATCCATAAACACTCTCAAGTATCTTAGAAAGAAAGGGAGAATTCTAGTGAGAGAATTGGGGTTTTGGAGAAGAAGGAGCTTGAATTGATCAAAGTTTCAGGTTTTAAAGTTGTTCACCTCGTTCCTAGCTATGTTTTGATTGTTGTGGTAAGTTCTAACTCCGAATTTCATTGTTTGATTCGATATTCAAATTTAGGGTTTGAACTTGATTTGTAGAGAAACCCATTTAAAACTCTTGAAGTGAGTTTGTTGATGCTAGTAATCGGGTTTATTGTTATTGTTGGTGGATTTTGGGTTGGTGAACAAATTGGTCTTGTTTATGACTTATAATTGGGTTTAATCACTAGGTTTAGTAATTATGGAAGTATTGGAACCCTTTTTGGTGTGTTTGAAAGACTAATTTTGGAATTGAGTCAAAATTAGGGTTTTTGGGTGATTATGAGATTGATAAGTGTTAAACACTTAAGTTTGGGTTCATTTGGCTTATTAGGACCATTTTCACTTGTGATTAGTGGTTAGTTTGGACGCGTTTGGTGTTTGTAAGTGCAATTGGTCGAATTTGCACTAAGTGTCGAATTGAGTTGGTTTGTAAATCCACTCTAAGTGTGTTATTGTATTTGTGATAATGGATTAGGTACTTTCCATTGACGTGTTGCGGAATTACTCGATTGCATTCATCAAGGCGAAAGGGTGAGTATTAATATCCTATGTGCATATGTATGTATAGGATGGGTGCGGGTCGGGTGAAGTGGTTCTCGATTATAGAGCTCACTTCACATATAGGTGGATTTGATGGACTTGCGTTTAGATCCAATTGGCACGGTTGTGCGTTTTGGTTGACCACCTTTGGCGAGGTACACGTTTTGTGTGTACACTATCACACGTGGTTGTGATGTGGATGATATAACCCCAATGGCGAAGGGTTTTGATGTTGAAAGTGAATCGCGTGTGGTTTCGGATTCACGGTGACGCGTGTAGTTCGGTCATCTTATTGAGGTAGTAATCTCGCGTGGTTTTGAATTACTAAGGCTCGTGTAGTTCGGCCAACCTCGATGTTGTCTTGTTGAAGATAGTAATCTCGTGTGGTTTCGTATTACTAAGGCTCGTGTATTTCGGCCAATCTTCATTGTGGTGTTTGGTATTCAGTAATGGGTTAAGGGGTTAACCTTATTCGTTTATATATTGTTATATATATATATATATATATATATATATATATATATATATTGTTATATATATATATATATATATATATATATATATATATATATATATATTGTTGTATTGTCGTGATGTAGCTTACCCTCCGGGTGTAGCTTCTTGGCATTGTTCACATCGTCGTTGGTGAACTTACTGTATTGTGAAGGTTATTAGCTTGTTGCTTAGTGATCGTACGGTATGCTTAGATTAGCTTGCCTTTATGCATGGATGCTCCGGTATGCAGTATTTGATTATTTGTGTGGCGTGTCCATTTTATGCATATATATGTATGTAGTATATTTTCACTCACTAAGCGTTAGCTTACCCTCTCGTTGTTTATATTTTTATAGATTTGCATGGATGCGGTGGCTCGGGTAAGCGTGGGACTAGTGGACTTGCGTAGTTTGCTTTAGAAGATCGTGCTTTTGGATTGGATTGGATTGGGTAGCGTATCCCCAATCGCCATGCTCGGCTTTATTTTGTATTAGAAGTCGTGTGGTCGAAAACTTGTATTTGGTACTTAAAGGGTAATTTGGACATATGTGGGCCCGGTGTCGTAAAACTCTTTTTATTAATGGAACGTGTTAGTTTTAACTATTATAATATGTTGCGAAAAGCCTTTGGTCTAAATGTGTCGGGAAGTCGGAGATCTTTTCGCGTAAAATGGAAAAAGTGGACAGAAGCTGCCAGGCACCCGTGCGCGCCACGCACTTGGTGTGGTACGCTCGGCGCACCCTTCTGCCCAGTTTTAATTTTTTTTATGTTGCGTTTTTAGTTGGTTAACGGGTTGGGATGTTACAAGTGGTATCAGAGCATGGTCTAAGAGATTTAGGTGACTTGAGATAGTTGCCTAGACTTAGACTTTTGTGTGTGCTTAATTTGTTGCGGGACTTGTAGGATTACGGGTCGGAATGGGTTTGAGTTAGTGCCTTGATTGTAGGTGGACTAACGTTTATATTAGTAATGCGGATATTATTAATATATTATTTGTGTTGTGGTGTAATTCTCGCGTGTGTTTATATCGCGTAGAATTCTGTATGTGTTTGTTTATATCATCGAGCGAGACGGTCATTGTACTAACGAGTTGATGTGGCGTGTGTGCGTAATAAGGACTTGCAAACCTTATTACGGGTGCAAAACGTGTCTAGCAAGTGATGTACGACGAGTGTTTAGCAAGATGGAGCGGTGTTGTGTGTATAACTTTATACGTTCGTGATCTAATCGCTTTTGCATTCCTTAGAATGGCGACGGGAAATGGGATCGAGACGAACGACGTGGAGTTTAACTCTAGAGTTGCGGCCGTCGTTGTGGATCAAATGAGTGCGTTACGAGAAGAAATGAATAGGAAGTATTTCGAACTTCTGATGGAATTTAACATAACAACAAGTTATTAATGTTTACATGATCACAAACCAATTTTATGATAGTTAAAGTAAGCGGAAGCATAATTATTAAGAAAACAAGTTTATATGTTTAACCATTTAAATTTAATTCCATGTAAATATCAAGTCATGAACATATGCTTACATATAACAACAAGGAAGTAAGAGTTATACCTCCTCAAACTTGTTTGAGGGCTGTTTTGGATGAGCAAGTAGATGATGAAGATGATGAAGAATGGAGCTTCAAAATGATGAAACCTCAAGGAGAAATACCCAAGCTATTAACCCAACACCCTTGCTTTTGGTTAGGATTTATGTGACACTTGAAATAAGCTTGCAAAAACCAAATTATGACCCCTCTTTTGCTCCTAAACAGCCACGGCCAGAAACAGCAGAAAAAGAGAGTGTTGTGCAGTTTTTTTTGATTATTTTTGATGTGTATTTGCTAGTGTACTTGGTCTCCAATAAGCCCTTGGTTAATATGCTTATGGAGAATGGGAAAATGCATTGACCAAGAAGGAATCCTAGCATGTGTACATAAGTCCCAATGCCACTTACATGTTTGTTTTTAAAATAAGTTTTATAAAAGTTAAATTTTATAAAACTATTTTATAAAACTTCCATTTTAATTTATATATACATTTTATTGTATAAAACCAATTTATATAAAATGTAACATAAATTAATTAATTATTTAACCTATAAATAATTAAATCCATATTATATAAATTATTCCATAATTTATATATATATGTACACATCAAGTAATATTTCAGAAAACCATTTTTCTTAAAGTTCAAGTGTCGCGTATTTAATCAATGATCCAATCGTTAAGATTAAATACGTATAAGGTGTCGGTAAGCTTGTTATTGGGTATGACCCGACTTGGATAAAAATATATTAGCCACGTTAGTTTAATATGTCTCTCGAGCATATGAAATACCTTCAACTTCAAGGTAGTAGTGGAATGGAGCGTTGTCTTAAGAGCTTCATGAGGACTAAACCCCCAATATATGACGGGAAACCGGATCCTTTGATAAGCACAACTTGGATTTTGGATGTCGAAGGATGTTTTCGTACTATTGAATGCCCTCCCGAGAAGAGGACAAGACACGCTACTAGTTTGTTGTGGGGTAGGGCGAAGGATTGGTTGGATGGTAAGATTGATCTTGTCGGTGGTGAGCCATTTATGGCTCTATTGTGGGACGAGTTTAAGGAGGAATTCTTCGAGGAATTTCGGACTTCAGCCGATTTGTCGGAATTGCGTAATGAGTTGCGAAATTTGCAACAGGGATCTATGGATTTGAATACTCTCAAGACGACCTTTATGGCGAAGGCTCGTTTTTGTCCGGAGTATTTAGGGAATGATCGTTTGTTGATGGAGGATTTCTATCGGACCTTGAATGATGACTTGAAGAGTAAAATTAGCTGAGGTCAAGCGAAATCATTCGCGGAATTATTCGACTTGGCTTGAGGTTTCGAGTCGTATTCACGATCGAAGAAGGGTGAACCTTCAAGTGAGAGAAGGGTTATTTCGTATGGTGCTCCGAGTAAGAGGACTAATGGTCCGAGTGTGAGCACGGGTGGTACATGGACGGGTATATCGGACTCTAGTGCGTCTAGATGTTACAATTATGGCATGAGGGGTCACAAGTCTTGGGAATGTTCGGTACCAAAGGGTGATGGCAAGGCGTGCTTCAATTGCCAAGAAGAAGGACATCGTAAGTCGGAATGTCCCAAGTTAGCGGGGACGGGTGCGGCAAAGAGACGTTAAGGTATGTTTCATTTTAATAAGTATGTCCTTTGATTATTTATTAAGTGTCATTTGAATTTGAGTTTATTAAATGCATTGTGTTGTGCATGTTTGAAACATCCCAACCCGTATTCCATACGATATTTTTTTTTTTTTATACAATACACATTTACACGCCAATTAAATATGTAAACCATTTCCACGAGTTCCATTTAAACGTTCAACAATTTAAATGTTTACAAAAGGCACGAAGGCCATTAATTAAGTTCAATACAAGTTGGACCCACTACAACGATAGTTTATAATCCAAACGACACCCGAGCATGGTTTGGGGCTAAACTACCCAAAACGTTAGGCCAACTTCCAAAAGCTAACACCAAAAGCACCCCCTGGCAACATAAACGGGAGACAACTAATCCAATCGTATGCCCTTACCCTTGTCCAAGCCGGAACCTATAAAATGGTAAACAACGAGAGGGTAAGCAATGCTTAGTGAGTGCAACAATTATACATACACATATATAACCTACTTACTTGCAAACACTCACCAAAATCCGCATACATACTAGTTACATAATTAGCATACCTTTTTACATGTATAACGCTAAGTACCGCGATTGCAAGGCTAGTATAACAATAGCATATAACACAACAATACAATATGCTAAAACACAAGTATAACAATGATGTTCACAACATCCATAGTACTCAAGATCCCAAGGCTAGCCCAACGAATGGTATCGTCAACATTGAACTTAAACCCCATTCGCCTACATTAATGTGGTATCGTCAACACCGAACTTTAAACCCACATATGAGGTATCGTCAACATCGAACTTTAAACCCTCATCAACTCACTACAATTGTTGTATGGCATCGTCAACATCGAACTTTAATTCCATACGTGAGGTATCGTCAACAACGAACTTTAAACCCTCATCACAACACAATATACTCTAGTGTATGGTATCGTCAACAACGAACTTTAAACCCACACCAAGTAAATACATTATATACATGCATATATAACTATTCCACTCACCTTGTCACAAGGATGACGATTTAGTACTTTCGAGCTTCAACGCAATGTACCTAAATCATTAAGTGCACATTCAATTTCACAACTAGTGGAATTTACCACATTACACCTACTTGAGCATTTAATGACCCAACTCGCATTAAATGACTCAAACACTCACAACCGCCCATAAATCGCCAAGACTCGGCTTTGATCACTTAGACTAGTGAATTAAAGTCTATTAACTTCAATTAACACAAAACTTAAGGTAATCCATACCCATTTCAACTAATTAGGTCAACTAGTACATTTTGACCCATTTTATAACACTTAACTCACAATCAAGTCAAACTTACCCATTAACACCTCTTTCATAATTCTTAAAGTGCATTAGTGGCTAACAACACCAATTGACACTTACAACCTCAAATCACAAGGCCAAAACCCTAGATTGTGGCTATTAGGGTTTCATTACAACACATAACCCAAACTAGCCCATTTTACCACCAAATGGGTCTTACAAATCTCTAGTACCCAAAACCCTAGTCATTAACCAATAAAAACTCAAAACTTATAGTTAGAACTTACCGAGACTATCAACATGTAGCTAGAGATGCAAGGAACAACTTTAATTCTCGCTCCAAAGATCAACCCTTAATCCTTCACTCTCAAAACTCACTTGGAATCAATTGGGTTTTTATGTTTGAGAGTAAAATGGAGAAAGAAAATGAAAAAGAAATGATTAAAATGGATAAGTGGTGGAGATTTAATGCTCCCAACAGATCTATACGTGAAAAGACGGAATTACCCTTGATTTAAAACTCAAAATATCAAGAAAATCATCAAAATCCCGTCCCCAGCCGCAAATTGCGCCTGCTTGCCGCAATTTACTCCCAGGCCGCAAAAACGGCCGCCCAAATGCGCCCATTTGGGTCCTGAACGAATTTTTGACCCCCAACCAGCCGCAAATTGAGCCTGACAGCCGCAATTTGCGCCTGGCACATTTTTTCCCGATTTTTGAACTTGTTTTGGTCGTAACTTTTTGACCGTAACTCCGTTTTCGATGAACCAAATATCGTTGGAAACGTAATAAGATTTCCTTTCTAATGGTAAGGTTTTAAAACATTAACTCAAACTTTATTTGGGGTCAAAAAGGTACGTACACACCTTGTAACTCAACCAACGTCCAGTTTTCTTCGACATTCGAACAAGCAACACGTGCATGCTTGGTACCCTTCATACACGCATCGTACAAGCATCTTTATACAATTATACAACCAAGAATGAACATTATAAAGATCAATTACGTACCTCGGACATGTATGATGAAAAACGGGATGTTACAACTCTCCCTCACTTGAATCGGAGCGCGTCCTCGCGATCCAAGCCGCATGACAAGAAGGAAGATAAACCACCACAAACTCTTCGGGCTCCCAAGTAAACTCGGAACCCTTAGTACGACGCCATTGAACTTTAAAAGTCATAACCTATTTATGTCTCAACCTCTTGACTTTCTCATCAAGTATGGCAATCGGTTCCTCAATATATTCTAACTTATTGTTTAGCTCGATCTCGTCTAATGGCACCCAAGATGAATCATCCGCAAGACACTTACGGAGATGGGAAACATGAAATGTATTATGGATTCCCACAAGCTCTTCGGGTAATTCTAAACGATACGCGACTTCACCAACACGAGCTAAAACCTTAAATGGTCCAATAAACCGAGGAGCTAACTTTCCTCGTTTCCGGAATCGAATAATACCTTTCCATGGCGAAACCTTAAGCATCACCATGTCACCTTCTTGAAATTCGATCGTTCGTCTACGTTTGTCGGCATACGACTTTTGCCTATCTTGAGCCTTTTTCAAATGCTCTCGAATCACATCAATCTTGATATTAGTCTCTAAAACCAAATCGGTACTCCCGATTTCCTTTTGTCCCACTTCACCCCAACAAATCGGGGTTCGACATCTACGCCCATAAAGCATCTCATATGGCGGCATCCCGATACTAGTATGATAACTATTATTGTACGAGAATTCCACCAAAGGCAAATGCTCATCCCAACTACCACCGAAATCAATAATGCATGCACGTAACATATCTTCCAAAGTTTGATTCGTACGTTCGGTTTGACCGTCCGTTTGAGGATGATACGCCGTGCTCAATTTCAATTGCGTACCCATATCTTCGTGAAACTTTTCCCAAAACCGAGATGTAAAGCGAGTATCTCGATCCGAAATAATAGATATAGGAACACCGTGTCAAGAGATGACTTCCTTGATAAACAACTTAGCCAAGGTCTCCGACGATATCGCTTACTTAATGGGAAGAAAAAAAACACTTTTTGTCAATCGATCAGCTATAACCCAAATCGAATCGAATTGGGTTCTCGCCGTTTTAGGTAACTTTGTGATGAAATCCATGGTAATGTGCTCCCATTTCCATTTCGGGATTTCTAACGGTTGTAACTTACCATACGGCTTTTGGTGTTCGGCCTTAACTTGCAAACACGTGACGTATTGCTCAACATACTTCACAACATCACTTTTCATGCCCAGCCACCAATAATCTTTCCTTAAATCAAGATACATTTTCGTTGCGCCCGGATGAATGGAATACTTTGACTAATGTGCTTCATCAAGTAGCACTTGTCGATAATCATCCATCTTAGGCACCCACACTCTTCCTTGAACTCCGCGAGCCCATAGTAATGAACTCCGATTATCCCACAATTCGCTCCGCATGCTTGTTATGAACGTAAGCCTGTATTTGAATCACGCTGAGTTTTTCAAGAAAATCGTTAGTAATAATCATACGTAACAATCCCAATCGTAACGCCGGGTGATGACTCTATCGACTTAACGCATCCGCGACCACATTCGCCTTGCCCAGATGATAAAGTATCTCATAATCATAGTCTTTTACCACATCCATCCACCTACGTTGACGATAATTCAAATCTCGTTGATTAAAGAGATGTTTCAAACTCTTATGATCCGAATAAATCGTACACTTGACACCATACAAGTAATGGCGCCAAATTTTCAACGCATGCACAACCGCCGCCAACTCAAGATCATGAGTCGGATATCTTGTCTCGTGTTCCTTTAACTGTCGAGAGGCATAAGCGATGACTTTACCCCTTTGCATAAGAACACACCCGAGTCCATTTAACGAGGCATCACAATAAATCATCATGTCTTCCATCCCTTCCGGCAAAACTAACACCGGAGCTTGACATAACTTCTCCTTTAACAATTGAAAAGCAATTTCTTGCTCGTTCTCCCAAACAAACCTGACGTTCTTCCTTGTCAATTTCATCAATGAGGAAGCGATCTTAGAAAAGTCTTGGATAAACCGACGATAATAACCGGCCAATCCGAGAAAACTTTGGACCTCCGTAGGCGTAGTCGGTTGTCTCCAACTCTTTACCGTCTCTATCTTCCCTGGATCTACTTGAATACCCTCCTTGTTCACAATATGACCAAGGAATTGAACTTCCCTTAGCCAAAATTCACATTTAGAGAACTTAGCATACAACTTCTCCTTTCGTAATGTCTTCAATACTTCACGCAAATGACGTTCATGTTCGTTCATACTCTTTGAATAAACAAGTATGTCGTCAATGAACACAATTACCGACTTGTCCAACATGAGTTGGCACACCCGGTTCATAAGATCCATGAATGCCACCGGTGCATTCGTAAGACCAAAAGGCATAACTACGAACTCAAAATACCCATAACGCGTTCGAAAAGCCGTTTTCTCGATATCTTCCTCACAAACCTGCATTTGGTGATAGCCAGACCGTAGGTCGATCTTAGAGAAATATGTCGCACCTTGGAGTTGATCAAACAAATCGTCAATCCTAGGCAATGGATAACGATTCTTGATCGTCACTTTATTCAACTCCCTGTAATAGATGCACATCCGCATACGACCATCCTTCTTTTTCACGAATAAAACCGGAGCGCCCCATGGTGAAGCACTCAGTCGAATAAAACCCTTCTCGAGCAACTCTTGGGTTTGATTTAACAACTCTTGCATTTCCGTTGGTGCTAAACGATAAGGAGTTTTAGCAATGGGAGTAGCTCCCGGAACCAACTCAATGCGGAATTCAACTTGTCTTTCCGCCGGAACACCCGGTAACTCGTCCGGAAAAACATCTTTCAAATTCACTAACCACCGGAATTTCACGAATGGGTGGTGGCTCATCGCGAGTATCAACAACATGGGCAAGAAAAGCCATGTCACCACTAACAAGAAAATGATGTGCCCGTGCAAAAGAACATATCGGTACAAGTCTTCTTCGCTTATCGCCATGAATAATTAGCTCTCCCCCACTTGGGGTTTTCACACGAATAGATTTTTCATGGCATGCAATATCGGCTATATTATGATCGAGCCAATCCATACCAACAACGATGTAAAAATCTCCCAAAGTCATCGGGATAAGATCAATCTTAAAGTTTTCGGCACCAAAAACAACGTCACAATTCTTACACACATCAACCACTAGCACCGTCTTGCCGTCCGCTATTTCGACTTCTACCGGACGACTTAACTTAGCTAACGGTCTATCAAGTTTAGGCACAAATTTTGGAGATACAAACGACAAATTTGCACCGCTATCAAATAAAATCCTTGCCGGATTAGAGTTAACCATAAAAGTACCTGAGACAACATCGTGGGATTGCTTGGCTTTGTCGTTCGTCATCAAATAGTTTCGCCCTCGAGCCGTACCCACTGCCTTCTCTAGCCTTTTAACATTATCGTTGTTCAAATCGGGACACTCTGACTTTCGGTGTCCTTCCTTGTTGCAATTAAAACAAGTGAGTTTGTTTGTTGCATTTGGCTTCGGACAATCTCGAGCCATATGTCCACGTACCCCACAATTGTAGCAAGTAGGGACAAAGTTCCCAAAACCACCGGTAGCGCCCTTCTTCACACTATTGACACTTTCGGAACCCTTTTTGTTCTTGTTCTTTTTATTTGAAAAATTCCAATGACTCCAACCTTCAAACTTTCTTTTTGAAAAAGTGAAATCGCTTTTTCTTGGAACCTCCGGTTCAAAACCCCGAGCCAACTCGTATAGCTCTTCAAAAGTCTTAGCCATTCCCCGACTAATCTTACCCTTGAACTCGTCGTTCAAAGTACGGTAGAAATCTTTCATTAGCTTGTGATCGTCACCAACATATTCCGGGCAAAAGCGAGTCTTTGCCAAAAAGGTAGACTTGAGAGTAACCAAGTCCATTGAACCTTGTTGCAAATGATGCAACTCGTCCCGGATTCTATCAAGGTCAGAAGAAGTTCGGTATTCTTGGAAGAATTCCTTCTTAAACTCCTCCCATGTTAAGCTCATGCATTGCTTTTCACCATATAAATTGATTTTATCGTCCCACCACAACTTGGTTTCCTCACGTAGCATGCTAAACCCATATCTTGTCTTCTTTTCGGGAGGACATTCCGCGGTACGGAAAGCTCCCTCGATATCGGAAATCCAACAAGTGCTTTTCAATGGATCCCTCACCCCATTAAACATCGGAGGTTGAGTATCCTTGAAATTTTTGTAGTGGAAGTCCCGCCTTCCACCCCCACCATTTCCTTCACCCCCTTCGCCTCGAGGATAAATGTTTCTAGCCTCTAAAGCCTCCTCTATTGCGGCTTTCATTCGATCGTTGATCAATTCGGTCACTTGTCCATCGACCGACTCTTGGAAGACCTTTCGGACATCGTCAAGAAAATCCTTCTTTAGCCTTTTAAAGATGGCCTCAACCTTGGCCGTGAGTTTAATATCCTCACTCGTACTTCCGTTATCATGATCGGGACCGTTTCTCGTCTTCATTCTATAAAACGGAATAGGTTAAACCATGTAACGAAAAGACATAACACGTAAGTATATACATGCGTACCACACTACCCCATCTTGCTCAACAATCGTCGTACATTACTCGTTTGACACGATTTGCACCCGTAACAACGGTAGCTAATCATTGTTACGTGAGCACGTCGCATTAACTCGCTAGTACAACATCCACCTTGCTTGATGATTTCTAAACACAATGCAAAATAATTAGCACAAGGTTAGTTCACATAAACCATAGCACTAACAATTCACGATTAGACCTAAAGTCCTACAAGTCCCGCATAAAGTGCTCACATAATAAAGCCCAAGTCTAGGCACCTATCTCAAGTCGCCTAAATCTCTTGGACCATGCTCTGATACCACTTGAAACATCCCAACCCGTATTCCATACGATAATTTTTTTATATTATACAATACACATTTACGCGCCAATTAAATATGTAAACCATTTCCACGAGTTCCATTTAAATGTTCAACAATTTAAATGTTTACAAAAGGCACGAAGGCCATTAATTAAGTTCAATACAAGTTGGACCCACTACAACGATAGTTTATAATCCAAACGACACCCGAGCATGGTTTGGGGCTAAACTACCCAAAACGTTAGGCCAACTTCCAAAAGCTAACACCAAAAGCACCCCCTGTCAACATAAACGGGAGACAACTAATCCAACCGTATGCCCTTACCCTTGTCCAAGCCGGAACCTATAAAATGGTAAACAACGAGAGGGTAAGCAATGCTTAGTGAGTGCAACAATTATACATACACATATATAACCTACTTACTTGCAAACACTCACCAAAATCTGCATACATACTAGTTACATAATTAGCATACCTTTTTACATGTATAACGCTAAGTACCGCGATTGCAAGGCTAGTATAACAATAGCATATAACACAACAATACAATATGCTAAAACACAAGTATAACAATGATGTTCACAACATCCATAGTACTCAAGATCCCAAGGCTAGCCCAACGAATGGTATCGTCAACATCGAACTTAAACCCCATTCGCCTACATTAATGTGGTATCGTCAACACCGAACTTTAAACCCACATATGAGGTATCGTCAACATCCAACTTTAAACCGTCATCAACTCACTACAATAGTTGTATGGCATCGTCAACATCGAACTTTAATTCCATACATGAGGTATCGTCAACAACGAACTTTAAACCCTCATCACAACACAATATACTCTAGTGTATGGTATCGTCAACAACGAACTTTAAACCCACACCCCACAAGTAAATACATTATATATATGCATATATAACTATTCCACTCACCTTGTCACAAGGATGACGATTTAGTACTTCCGAGCTTCAACGCAATGTACCTAAATCATTAAGTGCACATTCAATTTCACAACTAGTGGAATTTACCACATTACACCTACTTGAGCATTTAATGACCCAACTCGCATTAAATGACTCAAACACTCACAACCGCCCATAAATGGCCAAGACTCGACTTTGATCACTTAGACTAGTGAATTAAAGTCTATTAAATTCAATTAACACAAAACTTAAGGTAACCCATACCCATTTCAACTAATTAGGTCAACTAGTACATTTTGACCCATTTTATAACACTTAACTCACAATCAAGTCAAACTTACCCATTAACACCTCTTTCATAATTCTTAAAGTGCATTAGTGGCTAACAACACCAATTGACACTTACAACCTCAAATCACAAGGCCAAAACCCTAGATTGTGGCTATTAGGGTTTCATTACAACACATAACCCAAACTCGCCCATTTTACCACCAAATGGGTCTTACAAATCTCTAGTACCCAAAACCCTAGTCATTAACCAATAAAAACTCAAAACTTAGAGTTAGAACTTACCGAGACTATCAACGTGTAGCTAGAGATGCAAGGAACAACTTTAATTCTCGCTCCTAAGATCAACCCTTAATCCTTCACTCTCAAAACTCACTTGGAATCAATTGGGTTTTTATGTTTGAGAGTAAAATGGAGAAAGAAAATGAAAAAGAAATGATTAAAATGGATAAGTGGTGGAGATTTAATGCTCCCAACAGATCTATACGTGAAAAGATGGAATTACCCTTGATTTAAAACTCAAAATATCAAGAAAATCATCAAAATCCCGTCCCCAGCCGCAAATTGCGCCTGTTGGCAGCAATTTACGCCCAGGCCGCAAAAACGGTCGCCCAAATGCGCCCATTTGGGTCCTGAACGAATTTTTGACCCCCAGCCAGCCGCAAATTGCACCTGACAGCCGTAATTTGCACCTGGCACATTTTTTCCCGGTTTTTGAACTTGTTTTGGTCGTAACTTTTTGACCGTAACTCCGTTTTCGATGAACCAAATATCGTTGGAAACGTAATAAGATTTCCTTTCTAATGGTAAGGTTTTAAAACATCAACTCAAATTTATTTGGGGTCAAAAAGGTACGTACACACCTTGTAACTCAACCAACGTTCAGTTTTCTTCGACATTCGAACAAGCAACACGTGCATGCTTGGTACCCTTCATACACGCATCGTACAAGCATATTTATACAATTATACAACCAAGTATGAACATTATAAAGATCAATTACGTACCTCGGACATGTATGATGAAAAACGGGTTGTTACAATGTTATTGATATGGGTGACGTTCCTAATGGAAGTACCCTATGGCGACGTTTTAATTGATGGGCGAAGGGCGTAAGACTTGGTGCAACCAAGCATTCCTTAGTATTGGGAAATGTTTCTACCAAACCATGGAAATGGGTTTTGGTGTTCGGTCGTTAAGCGCGTGTTCGCTTTCGGGTTGAAGTTGATGAACCATGAGGTTCGTCGGGTGGATTGAATTCCTTGAAATCGAGTGTTGATCTCGATGTATGTTGGTAAAGGAGTCTACGTGACGCGACATTAGGTGCCTCTTTCATACCTACTAGCGTGGTGTTCGACTCCGATTGGGTTGTGGTTACATTGTACTTGGGGTATCGGGAGAAACCCTTAGGTACATGAGTGACTAGGTGAAATTTGACAAACTAAAGCAATTGGATGATTGCGAGGGTATGGTTTGTGTAATCGTGGTACACTTTTCGTTCGAAGTGTTTAAGAATAGATTAAGATCCTTGGTATGCTCAAGGTTGGAGCAAGATATGTCGATGGGTCGTCTGAACCCAATTGTTGGTAAAGTCTACCTTTGGTAGCACTGTACGGTAGTACGAGTTGTGGATATGGAACGTAGTTCTAAGTGGGGGATTTACACTCCCGCACGAGGAGATCCTTGGGGTGGGAATTCGGATAATGCTTTTGGTAGATCCGAAACTTGTGTTGGGACCTAGTTTTAGTCAATTTAGGGTAGAGTACAATTTCGGTTAAATTGTACTTATGGTTTGGATTTAAATTACCACCGAGGTGGTAATGTGTAAAATCTCATTGAGAGATAAAGGACGTGTTTGGCGAGCAAGATGAAATCCCTCGGTTAAGGGATGTGTGTGTCGGGTTCTCTTTTGGGGAATTATTGTTTTGTGCCTATGTTTGATATAGGTGGTTCTTGCTCGATTGTGTGAATGGTTAGTGGTATCCGTTAGGATTCACTATGGCGTAGTAGAGCGTGATGTTATGCTACTCGTTGTTCGAGGCCAAGAGGGCGTTGATTGGTGAAGCATGACCTTCGGGGTCCGCTGACTTCATCATGGGATTGTTGATTGGTGAAGCATGACCTTCGGGGTCCGCTGACTTCATCATGGGATTATTGATTGGTGAAGCATGACCTTCGGGGTCCGCTGACTTCATCATGGTAGTGTTATATTGGTGAAGCATGACCTTCGGGGTCCGCTGACTTCATCAAGGGAGTAGTGTTATATCGGCATGGTATAACATTATCGGGAAATGCGAGTACCGGTGGGAAATGCGAGTACCATTCCTGTGTTGAGAATGTGGATCGCGTGTGTTTTCGGATTCACGATGACGCGTGTGGTTTCGGTCATCTTATTGTGGAAGTGAATCTCGTGTAGTTCGGATTCACCAATGACTCGTGTGGTTTCGTTCATTGTATTGAGGAGTGAGTCTCGTGTAGTTCGAATTCAAAAATGACTCGTGTAGTTCGGTCATTCCTTTAGGATAGTGACTCTCGTGTAGTTCGGATTCACTAAGGCGCGTGTAGTTCAGCCAATCCCGATTGTTGTTGTGGTGAAGATAGTGAGTCTCGTGTAGTTCGGATTCACTAAGGCGCGTGTAGTTTTCGGCCAGCCTTCGTGTTGTGTGATCTATCGGTTGTTTTATACACCGATGGTGGGGTCGTAAGGACCGTGTTGTGTGATATATCGGTTGTTTTATACACTGATGGTGGGGTCGTGAGGACCATGATGTTTGATCTATTGGTTGTTTTATACACCAATGGTGGGGTCGTAAGGACCATGACGCGTGATTTATCGGTTGTTTTATACACCGATGGTGGGGTCGTGAGGACCATGTTGTATGATTAGTGATGCGATAGCCGAGTTTCGCTCACATGTTGTTACGGGTGTGACAATAGTCGATTTTATACACCTTTAGATTAGCGTTGCCATAGTCGTTGTGGGCGCTTTTGGTTTTAGCCGTTGCTTATGATGTTACAATAGTGGCGTATTGGTTGTATTGCGCACTACAAGGGATGTTTAGTGATTGGTGTTACCCGTAAGGATTCGTTTGGTTCGGTCTTCATCGTTTCGGGTTGTTGACCTAAGGTTGAGACTTGGTTGCTTTTAGCATTGTACTCGGTAAGGGTATGCTAAGGGATTGATATCTCGGTAAGAGATTGGTTGAGTTTTCCCGATGTGAGGGAATGAGCAAGTTTTAATGCTCGGATTTGTGGATTTGATAAATCGCGGGTGACGATTTTAGTTGATAGAGGCGATTTATTAGGAAGAATTGCTTAGGAAAGTCGGATTGGGACTTATGTTTGAGGACCGTGGAGTGTGGTCCATTTGGTTAAGTGGCGGGGATCACGAGGACGTGATCGATTCTAAGTAGGGGAGAGCTGTAAGACCCTAATATTTATTGTACGGAAGTGTAATTATGCTACATAGAGTGCAGGAAGTATTGTGTAATTAAACGAAGGTCAGAATCTGCCCAGACTGTTGTGCACGCCGCGCACAGTTATGGGTGCGCGCCACGCACCTTGCCAGCGACAGAATTCAGCCTTTTCTAATTTTGAGTTTAATGAAAGGCAATTTGGTCTTTTCACTTGAGACCGGATCTCAGGCCTTATCAACTGGTTTGGATCCACTTTTGGATCACTTTTCACATCCATAAACACTCTCAAGTATCTTAGAAAGAGAGGGAGAATTCTAGTGAGAGAATTGGGGTTTTGGAGAAGAAGGAGCTTGAATTGATCAAAGTCTCGGGTTTTAAAGTTGTTCACCTCGTTCCTAGCTACGTTTTGGTTGTTGTGGTAAGTTCTAACTCCGAATTTCATTGTTTGATTTGATATTCAAAGTTAGGGTTTGAACTTGATTTGTAGAGAAACCCATTTAAAACTCTTGAAGTGAGTTTGTTGATGCTAGTAATCGGGTTTATTGTTATTATTGGTAGATTTTGGGTTAGTGAACAAATTGGTCTTGTTTATGACTTGTAATTGGGTTTAATCACTAGGTTTAGTGATTATGGAAGTATTGGAACCCTTTTTGGTGTGTTTGAAAGACTAATTTTGGAATTGAGTCAAAATTAGGGTTTTTGGGTGATTTTGAGATTGATAAGTGTTAAACACTTAAGTTTGGGTTCATTTGGCTTATTAGGACCATTTTCAGTTGTGATTAGTGATTAGTGGTTAGTTTGGACGCGTTTGGTGTTTGTAAGTGCAATTGATCGAATTTGCACTAAGTGTCGAATTGAGTTGGTTTGTAAATCCACTCTAAGTGTGTTATTGTATTTGTGATAATGGATTAGGTACTTTTCATTGACGTGTTGCGGAATTACTCAGTTGCATTCATCAAGGCGAAAAGGTGAGTGTTAATATCCTATGTGCATATGTATGTGTAGGATGGGTGCGGGTCGGGTGAAGTGGTTCTCGGTTATAGAGCTCACTTAACATATAGGTGGATTTGATGGACTTGCGTTTAGATCCAATTGGCACGGTTGTGCGTTTTGGTTGACCACCTTTGGCGAGGTACACATTTTGTGTGTACACTATCACACGTGGTTGTGATGTGGATGATATAACCCCAATGGCGAAGGGTTTTGATGTTGAAAGTGAATCGCGTGTGGTTTCGGATTCACGGTGACGCGTGTAGTTCGGTCATCTTATTGAGGTAGTAATCTCGCGTGGTTTTGGATTACTAAGGCTCGTGTAGTTCGGCCAACCACGATGTTGTCTTGTTGAAGATAGTAATCTCGTGTGGTTTCGGATTACTAAGGCTCGTGTAGTTCGGCCAATCTTAATTGTGGTGTTTGGTATTCGGTAATAGGTTAAGGGGTTAACCTTATTCGTTTATATATTGTTATATATATTGTTATATATATATATATATATATATATATATATATATATATATATATATATATATATATATATATATATATATATATATATATATATATATATATATATATATTGTTGTATTGTCGTGATGTAGCTAACCCTCCGGGTGTAGCTTCTTGGCGTTGTTCACATCGTCGTTGGTGAACTTACTGTATTGTGGATGTTATTAGCTTGTTGCTTAGTGATCGTACGGTATGCTTAGATTAGCTTGTCTTTATGCATGGATGCTCCGGTATGCGGTATTTGATTATTTGTGTGGCATGTCCATTTTATGCATATATATGTATGTAGTATATTTTCACTCACTAAGCGTTAGCTTACCCTCTCGTTGTTTATATTTTTATAGATTTGTATGGATGCGGTGGCTCGGGTAAGCGTGGGACTAGTGGACTTGCGTAGTTTGCTTTAGAAGATCGTGCTTTTGGATTGGATAGGATTGGGTAGCGTATCCCCAATCGCCATGCTCGGCTTTATTTTGTATTAGAAGTCGTGTGGTCGAAAACTTGTATTTGGTACTTAAAGGGTAATTTGGACATATGTGGGCCCGGTGTCGTAAAACTCTTTTTATTAATGGAACGTGTTAGTTTTAACTATTATAATATGTTGTGAAAAGCCTTTGGTCTAAATGTGTCGGGAAGTCGAAGATCTTTTCGCGTAAAACGGAAAAAGTGGACAGAAGCTGCCAGGCACCCGTGCGCGCCGCGCACTTGGTGTGGTGCGCTCGGCGCACCCTTTTGCCCAGTTTTAAATTTTTTTTTTATGTTGCGTTTTTTGTTGGTTAACGGGTTGGGATGTTACAACGGAAAAGGTTAAGCAACGAACGAGAAGACTTAACACATATGTATATACACCACACTACCCCATCTTGCTCAACAATCGTCGTACATTGCTTGTTTGCACGATTTGAACCCGTAACAATGGTAGCTAATCATTGTTACGCGAGCACGTCGCATTAACTTGCTAGTACAACGTATATCTCGCTTGATGATTTCTAACACAACACAAAACAATTAGCGCAAGGTTAGTTCACATAAACCTAAGCACTAATCAACTCCCGGTCTGACCCGTCTCCTACAAGTCCCGCATAAAGCGCATACACAAATAAATCTAAGTCTAGGCACCTATCTCAAGTCGCATAAATCTCTTAGACCATGCTCTGATACCACTTGTAACAACCCAAATCAATAACCAACCGAACACGCGAAACAATTTTTTTTTATAACAGTAGAGTGCGCCACGCGCACCACCTCAGGGTGCGCGACGAGCACTGGCCCCAATCAGTTCTGTCCGGTTTTGCAAATTTTCAAATAAATATCTCCCACTTCCCGACATAATTAGACGAAACGCTTTTCACAACATGTTATAATAGTTAAAACTCACACGATTCAATAATAAAATGAGTTTTACAAAATGGGGCGCACATCGGCCGTATTACGAGTTTCATACAAAAGTTTGAGTTTCGACCACACTAGTTTAAATTCCAAACGACACTATGAGCATGGTGTTTGGGGTTAAACTACCCAAATCTCGGTCAAACTCCAAAAGCTATCACATCCCAAAAGCGTCCCCTAAACAACAAGCGGGATCTCTAATCCAACCGAATGCCCTTACCCTTGTCAACGCCGGAGCCTATAAAAAGATAAACAACGAGAGGGTAAGCAAAGCTTAGTGAATGCAATAATTATACCCATATATATATAATATACCTACTTGCAATCACTTACACATATACCGCATACACGCTAGATACAATTAGTGTAGCGACCCCGACAAATCGTCAAGTGACGGCGTCGACTACGTGGGTCCCATTACCTGGTCATAAGTCTTTATGACAATGTTTGACCAAAATATGTCACCCTCATTTCAAAATAAAGATTGTTTTCAAAGTTTACAAGAATTGTTCAACCAAAAGTTAAGTTACAAGGTTATAAGTACATTTGAAATCTAGGCGACACGGTTTAAAGTAAAGTCAAAAGACGCTCCAAGTAATGCATGTATACTCGACATCCAATGCAAGTATCAAATAGTGAGCGGAAGCATGTATCACATATCGTGCAAGACCTGAGAAAAACATAGTAATCTGTCAACGAAAACGTTGGTGAAATCATAGGTTTAAGTAAGTAAGTGAGTAAAAGTAAGTAAGTCGAACCACAAGGTTTGCAAAGTTGAAATAATAGTAACACATTCTAAAAGTTAATATTCACGAGCACCCAATTATCAAAACTTAACATTCCGTCCGTTGAATACCCCATCAATTAGTGCTAGAACAACACTGTTTCCCGAAAATATATTTCATCCGTAGACGGTAGCGAACCGTCAAAGATGAGGGTTGTCAAACCCATATGGCCATATAACATAAGTTCTCGCTTACACCATCTGATGTAACTAATGATAATCGGATTGAGGATTTTTGTTCTAAACTCGTATGTAGAATGTTTGTTTTCCCGTTCTTGTGTTCACTTAGTTCAAAAGAATCGTTTATGTTTTCTCATCCCAAAAGTAAGTTCAAAAGAGTAAAAAGTGGGACTATGATCTCACCTTGAGTGCAAGAGTTAATAAAGTACTTCAACAAGTAGACGCGTGCAAAGACAAAGCTAGTCTTGACCTAAACATATAGGTTGTATCAATAACGGTAATCACAAACGGTCAAAGATGTTCAATTAGTCCTATGGCTCGTTACGACTCGATTAATATAGCATGTGAATCAATTTGTCAAGTTTCATGCACGATACAAGTAGTTAAGTATGTTAGAACGATTGTATAATCGTTTGGTTAAGTTTGACTAAAAGTCAAACTTGGTCAAAGTCAAAGTCAACGGGGTCGGGTCGGGTATCCGACAATTTTCCCAAGACGAGAAGTCATATAAGAGCCTAATAGTCAAGTTTCATGTTAAACGGAGTTTTAGTTAAGCGGAAACATTTTTTGTGACATTTAAAAACAAAAGAGAGTGGTCTGGGGCTTTTGCGCGGCGCGCACTGGGTTGCGCGGCGCGCACCCAAGTGCAATTTCTGGTCAGAACTCAACCAAGAAGGCAAACATCTGGGATCTCTGATTCTGCGCGGCGCGCGGGTAAATGCGCGGCGCGCAATACCTGGGAATCATGCAGTTTGCAGAAAAATGGTCCAAGTCACGAACCAAAATACAATATAACACATTTCATGCACCGAAAACACTTAAAACGCATAACCTATATCATTAGAAAGGTAATTTGACAAGGAAAACAACTAAGCACATTTCATCAAGCAATTCATCACTAACGACAACCAAAAACCGTATTAAACGTTCATAATCAAAGTTTCAAGTTCTAAAACGCATTTTATGATTCGGGCAACCAATTTACATGTATGATATGCCGTTTCGAAGGTAATCATACACACATTGCAACAAAATTCTTATCTACAATATTTCATAGCATTTGGTGCATCAAAAGTTCATCTAAAGCTTATCAAACCCTAATCCAAGTTCACAAAATCACTAATCATGTTCTTGGAGTTTCCTTAATCAACCTATACATCAAAACGAAGCTAATGATACTAGTAACACTTTTAAAACATGCACTTTAACAATCTAACAACATTTGATCATCCAAAATCAAGGATTTAGCAAGTAATTTTTCATATTGAACTAGTTACACCAAAAACAACGAATCGAGCATACAAATTACATACACGACATCACAATGAGCCATAGACACTAATTAACAACTTTATAACTCAAAAATCTCAAGAACACATAAAATTAGTGATTTTAGAAAGTTACCCAAATGAGATGAAGTTGGTATCAAATTAAAGAGGATGAAGAGAGGATTCCAAATATGTATTTTGTTTTGGTTGAAGCTTCCAAATCCGAATTTAGATGATGATTCTTTGTAGTGGTGTTTGAGAGAAAATTGGAAAGTATAGAAAGAAAATGGAAATGAAAATGAAAAGGAAAATGGGGAGGTGGGTGTTGACTAGTCACATCTTTGCTCCAATGGCGAAACTAGTCCCTCGCGTTCGGTTGCGGGTGCGTGAATTGACCAAACGAATTATTTTAAATTACACGGAAGTACGGGAGATATTAAAAATCCGATAACGAGAATATTTAAAATGTTACTTAACAAAGGATACGAATCTAGATATGAAGGGTATTATTTAAAAAGAAAAAGACGGGCGTTAAAATAATTTAACGGAAAAATGCGGGATGTTACATTATCCACACCTCAAAAGAAATTTCGTCCCGAAATTTAGTTGGAAATAATAATCGATACCTCTCACTCGAGACCGGAGATGTCAATGCTATGAATAAGTGAAGGTACGTCCTTGAGTGTTCTCATGAATTTGGATTTTTACGATCCCCGGTTTCAACTGGTTTTCCTATGAAGAGAAGTTTGTCTTCAATAGTTGGTGCATTTAGAAGAAATTGCACGTTCCTGTTCCGCAGGACACGTTTCTATGTTTGTTACACGAAATGTAAGGTAAACGGAAACTTAATTGAGTCGGAAGTTCTAAACGGTAGGAAGCGGTTCCAATACGCCCCAAGGTTTCAAAAGGTTCAATATTGCGGCTATAGCCTTTCTCGATTTCCCAAAATGGATTACACCTTTCCAAGGTGCGGTTTCTCAATATTACGCGGTTACACACTGGGATTTGTGAGGTTTTCATCTAAGTTTGGTATAACTCTTTTGGCAACTACGGATCGTCTCGAGCCCTCCTCGGATTTGAATGATTTCAATTGTTGTTTCTTGATGGAGTTCAGATTTCGGTGGTTGATGCTTTGGTTAAATGAACAGGGGTATGACATTAGCGGTCATATAGGGTTTCGGAAAGTGCGCGTGAACACACGAGTGGTAACTACTGTTGTAAGAGTGATCTACTAAAGGTGACAATACGAGTTTGTGACATGTCTTTCCAAGACGTAAATCGTTCGTTTGTTCGGTTCGTCGGGTTGTGGAAGATACGCGGTACACATGTCTAAGTGGGTTTCCAAGGTTTCTTGCAAAACTAGAAGCGATACGAGTATTTTGATCCGAGGTAATTGGCAATGGTACACCGTGTTAGAATAGGATCTCTTAAGATATGTTTGAACAAGTCAGTTAGGGTTCGAAAAAAAAAAATGTTCGTTAGGACTATTCACCCTCGTGGCGAATACTAAGGTAATATGAGGAATTTCTCTATCCATGGAGAAATGTTACAAGGAGTTCCCTTAAACGGAAGTGCGAGCGATAAAGATAGGAGTGAAACGAGGACTTAGAATAGGATGAGCTTACATCTCGAGGTTGCCATAACGTGCCTCTAGTTGTCAAAAAAAAAAAAATGAAGTCTGAAAGAGAAACGAGATAGTACACGTAATTGTATAGTTCGGGGTTGAATAATGGTTGGACGATTATCAGCAACGCAAGGGCGTTAAGTCAAAGAAGAGTGAAGTATCGTTGGATTGTGTGTTATCTTAAATTCCAGTAATATCAGACGGTAACGGTGAAATAACATAGGTATGTAGTGTGGTACGTGATGACGAGAAAGTTGATCGGATCCACAATTTAGTATTCGAATTCTTCGCGCAAAATAACGAATTTTAGTTACGTTGATTTTGAGTCGAGAGAGTATGCCTTTCGACGTTCAAGTAGAAATATTTCCATGTTTGAGTTCCATCTAGTGCTATACGAATTTAGCTAGGAAGGTTGGTGTGAAGAATCACGTTCAAGGCTCAGACATGAAGAGGTTTAAAGTTGTGTAACACAAGAAAAGTCAGAAATGAATCTTCGGTAACAACCGGTGAGATCTAAGATTTTTACGAATACAAGTCTGAGTTGGGAGAGTTTCCTGATTACATGTGGCTTAGGAGACATCGTCTCACTTAACCCCCAATTGATGATAACCGGAACGGAGGTCGATTTGGAACATACGGGATTCGTGCAAATAATCATGAGGTCATGGATGCGAGGGAGAGGGTATCGGTTTCCAACCGAAAATTTCTTAGTTCACAATAATCTATACATAAATGTAGGGCAACAATTTCTCCTTAATGAATAGGTTTTGAGTTCCTTAGTTCTATTGGTGTCGAGTTCAATTTCTTAACGTATATCCTCCGATAATATTTATAGGCACACAATATTTTTCCGTTGGTCGCTTAAATCGCCTAAATAGTATCTAGGGGAAAAGATGGAAGGTAATGAGTACAAGTCAAAGTCTTGGTTGTAAAACGTCTAGCAGTAATCGAATCGAACAAGTATGAAGTATACGGTTTGTTGTGAAGAAACGTACCCGTGACTAGTCCATCGTCGTCTCGGGCATCCTAGGTGTCGATGTTGAAAGTTCAATGGCGTGCGTTGGGGTTGATTTCTTCTTTGGGCACACATTCCTAAAATGACCCAGTTGGCCACACTCAAAGCATGCACCCGTCCTGTGTGCGTTGGGCACCCTTCGAGCGACGGTAACGGTACCCTTACAGACATGGGCCACATGGCCACTTCTTTGACACTTGACGCAAAATGGTTTGCCACATTCACCAAAATGATGTTTGCGACACTTGTTACAGTGAGGTAGGGTTCCGGCATACCCCTTCTTGCCGCCGGGGGTGAAAGGCTTCTTGGAGATGTTGTTATTGTTGTGGTTGCTTGGTTGCGAGGCTTCCCATTTTTCTTTTGTTGTTACCCGGGTGGTTCTCGACCATTCGTACCGGTGCTTCCATTTCATTCACCGTTTCTAAAGTTTGGTGGGCCTTTGTTAAAGCCTCTTGTAGGTTAGTGGGTTGGGATGCCATTACCCCGTGTTGAATGCTCTTAGGGAGGCCATCCATGTAAAGTTCGACTCTTAGGGATTCGGGAGTCATGAGATTTGGACACATTGAGACTAGTTCGGTAAACCGTTGATTATAAGCTCCGAGGTCATTCCCGACCGTTCTTAAATTCCTTAGCCCTTGCTCGAGCCTTCGAGTCTCATCGCGCAGGAAGTATTCGGTGATCATTCTTTCTCTTAATTCGGTCCAAGAGAGTGTAAGGGCTTCATCGATACCCACTGATTGTACATACGTGTTCCACCATGAGAGAGCGATACCGGTAAGAGTGAGGGTGGAAAACTTGACCTTATCTTGGTCCTGACAACCGCTTATGCTAAAAACGGATTCTGTTTGTTCAAACCATCGGGTGAGAGTAACCGGTCCCCCGGTTCCATCGAAAGTGGGAGGATTGTACTTCATGAAGTTCTTGTAGGAGCAACCTTCGATTGAATTACCGGCTCCATGATTGTTGTTGTTAGAAAAGTGATTGGCCACGGCCGTACCCACGGCGGTGGTTATCATTCGTTGAAGAGCTTGTTCTAGAGTTTCGAGAGGAGTGTTGTGTTGACCTTGGTGAGCCATTGTTCCTTCATGAGACAAGAATATCGTTGGTTAGTATTTTCAACAATACTAACCGTGGCATGGAATAAGGATAGAGAGAAAATTTTCCTTGACTCGCCTTAAATTCTCTATGTCATAATGTCGGAACGTCCATGTGAATCACCGTAATATAATCCCGGAAATTATATTACCCTGATTCTCATGTGCATTTAACATTACTTCATAAAGTCAAGGTGGCGCATCAACAAAATTTATCAACGTAAGATCAAGATCGAATACGAGTTAGATATGATAGAAGAGTTCGAGTATAAATGCACAATTAGTCAAATAATTCCTACTTCAGTCTATATGCCGGTTGTAGTCTAGATTCACCTATGTACCCTATGACTCGGGGTGGACACAAATGAACTCTAAATCCCTACAACCAAGGCTCTGATACCACTTGTAGTGACCCCGACAAATCGTCAAGTGACGGCGTCGACTACGTGGGTCCCATTACCTGGTCATAAGTCTTTATGACAATGTTTGACCAAAATATGTCACCCTCATTTCAAAATAAAGATTGTTTTCAAAGTTTACAAGAATTGTTCAACCAAAAGTTAAGTTACAAGGTTATAAGTACATTTGAAATCTAGGCGACACGGTTTAAAGTAAAGTCAAAAGACGCTCCAAGTAATGCATGTATACTCGACATCCAATGCAAGTATCAAATAGTGAGCGGAAGCATGTATCACATATCGTGCAAGACCTGAGAAAAACATAGTAATCTGTCAACGAAAACGTTGGTGAAATCATAGGTTTAAGTAAGTAAGTGAGTAAAAGTAAGTAAGTCGAACCACAAGGTTTGCAAAGTTGAAATAATAGTAACACATTCTAAAAGTTAATATTCACGAGCACCCAATTATCAAAACTTAACATTCCGTCCGTTGAATACCCCATCAATTAGTGCTAGAACAACACTGTTTCCCGAAAATATATTTCATTCGTAGACGGTAGCGAACCGTCAAAGATGAGGGTTGTCAAACCCATATGGCCATATAACATAAGTTCTCGCTTACACCATCTGATGTAACTAATGATAATCGGATTGAGGATTTTTGTTCTAAACTCGTATGTAGAATGTTTGTTTTCCCGTTCTTGTGTTCACTTAGTTCAAAAGAATCGTTTATGTTTTCTCATCCCAAAAGTAAGTTCAAAAGAGTAAAAAGTGGGACTATGATCTCACCTTGAGTGCAAGAGTTAATAAAGTACTTCAACAAGTAGACGCGTGCAAAGACAAAGCTAGTCTTGACCTAAACATATAGGTTGTATCAATAACGGTAAACACAAACGGTCAAAGATGTTTAATTAGTCCTATGGCTCGTTACGACTCGATTAATATAGCATGTGAATCAATTTGTCAAGTTTCATGCACGATACAAGTAGTTAAGTATGTTAGAACGATTGTATAATCGTTTGGTTAAGTTTGACTAAAAGTCAAACTTGGTCAAAGTCAAAGTCAAAGTCAACGGGGTCGGGTCGGGTATCCGACAATTTTCCCAAGACGAGAAGTCATATAAGAGCCTAATAGTCAAGTTTCATGTTAAACGGAGTTTTAGTTAAGCGGAAACATTTTTTGTGACATTTAAAAACAAAAGAGAGTGGCCTGGGGCTTTTGCGCGGCGCGCACTGGGTTGCGCGGCGCGCACCCAAGTGCAATTTCTGGTCAGAACTCAACCAAGAAGGCAAACATCTGGGATCTCTGATTCTGCGCGGCACGCGGGTAAATGCGCGGCGCGCAATACCTGGGAATCATGCAGTTTGCAGAAAAATGGTCCAAGTCACGAACCAAAATACAATATAACACATTTCATGCACCGAAAAAACTTAAAACGCATAACCTATATCATTAGAAAGGTAATTTGACAAGGAAAACAACTAAGCACATTTCATCAAGCAATTCATCGCTAACAACAACCAAAAACCGTATTAAACGTTCATAATCAAAGTTTCAAGTTCTAAAACGCATTTTATGATTCGGGCAACCAATTTACATGTATGATATGCCGTTTCGAAGGTAATCATACACACATTGCAACAAAATTCTTATCTACAATATTTCATAGCATTTGGTGCATCAAAAGTTCATCTAAAGCTTATCAAACCCTAATCCAAGTTCACAAAATCACTAATCATGTTCTTGGAGTTTCCTTAATCAACCTATACATCAAAACGAAGCTAATGATACTAGTAACACTTTTAAAACATGCACTTTAACAATCTAACAACATTTGATCATCCAAAATCAAGGATTTAGCAAGTAATTTTTCATATTGAACTAGTTACACCAAAAACAACGAATCGAGCATACAAATTACATACACGACATCACAATGAGCCATAGACACTAATTAACAACTTTATAGCTCAAAAATCTCAAGAACACATAAAATTAGTGATTTTAGAAAGTTACCCAAATGAGATGAAGTTGGTATCAAATTGAAGAGGATGAAGAGAGGATTCCAAATAAGTATTTTGTTTTGGTTGAAGCTTCCAAATCCGAATTTAGATGATGATTCTTTGTAGTGGTGTTTGAGAGAAAATTGGAAAGTATAGAAAGAAAATGGAAATGAAAATGAAAAGGAAAATGGGGAGGTGGGTGTTGACTAGTCAAGCTAGTCACATCTTTGCTCCAATGGCGAAACTAGTCCCTCGCGTTCGGTTGCGGGTGCGTGAATTGACCAAATGAATTATTTTAAATTACACGGAAGTACGGGAGATATTAAAAATCCGATAACGAGAATATTTAAAATGTTACTTAACAAAGGATACGAATCTAGATATGAAGGGTATTATTTAAAAAGAAAAAAACGGGCGTTAAAATAATTTAACGGAAAAATGCGGGATGTTACAATTAGCATACCATCTCAGGTACAAAGCTAATAATCTCCAACAAACCGCTACTAACGTAATCAATAACATATAATCGACATAATATAATATGCTACAAAACAATACACAACCATGGTTAACCATTCTCGCGTCATGGTGCTACCGGCTCTTTGGTTCACACCATACGCATTTGTCATGATGCTACCGGCTCTTTGGTTTACATCACAACTCGAGTCATACTCACGCTAGAGTGCTACCGGCTCTTTGGTTCACACTCTAACAACGCTAAGGTGCTACCGGCTCTTTGGTTCACACCCTAACAAATCGTGCTATAGCGCTACCGGCTCTTTGGTTCACACTATAACATACGTACTATGACGCTACCGACTCTTTGGTTCACATCATAGCACGCTCGCACATACTATGGCACTACCGGCTCTTTGGTTCATACCATAGCATACAAATAAATACATTACATACATATGCATATAATCATTCCACTCACCTTTAACGATTTGGTGACGGTTTTATACTTTCGCAAGCTTCAAAGTCAAGTACCTAATATAATAAGTACTTCCATCAACACACAAAACTAGTTGGACTAAATACCAACAATTTTACTTATGTGCATTTAATGACTTAAATGCATTAAATGTCCCATTTTCACCAAAACCGCCCTTTAACGGTCAAGACCATCATTAATCACTTAAAAGCTAGTGGTTAAGGTCCAACAACACTAACCATTACACAATTAGGGTATTTCATACCCACATTTCCCAATTAGGTCAATCATTAGCCATTTGACTAATTTAAAGTTAATACACCCATTTCGGGTCATCCACTAACCCATCTAACACCCATTTACTAATTAACTAGGTGTGCTAGTGATTAACTAACCAATTAGGACTCATAAACATCAATTAACATTTTGAAACCCTAGGTTAGTCACTAATGATTCTTCATGACTCCATCTTACCCAAGAACACCCAAAATCATTAAATATGGGTTTTATGTTCATCACTATCCCAAACCCTAACCCTTACACAAAATCAAAGTAAGGAAATTAAAGTTAGAACATACCACTACAACCAAAACGTAGCTAGAGAAGAGATGAACAACTTTATAACTCGAGCTAAGACTCAAAACTAGCTCCTTCTTCCTTTGCTTGAGCTTTCTCACACAAGAATCTCACTCTCTCTCTCTCTCTCTAAAATTGAAGTGGATAGGATGAGGTTGTTGGAAATAGAGTGAATGTCACCCCAATATCTGACCTACTGGCCTCCAACTCGTTCGCAAGTGAAATTACCAAAAAGCCCATCAAAATATCTAATTAAAACAAGCAGAACCCGGCTACAGTGAGGAGTGCGCCACGCGCACCCCTATGTGTGCGCTGAGCGCACCCCGCCCAGATCACTCTCTGGCCTCCGTTTTAATATACAAAGTCACCCACACTTCATGTACCATAATTACACTGCTGTACAATTATTATTAGGGTCTTACAAATTTTGAAAAACTCAACATGTATAACAGTACTCGTGTCAAACGTAAAAGCATTTGTAATATCGTAAAAGTAATCAGCGTGTATTCTCATCCCAGAAAACATGTAAAAAGCGGGACTTTAGACTCACCTTGTTTGCACATTAAAAGCTTAGTCAAATGTAGTACGTAGACCGGACGATTTAAAAATCTTAAAGCGTAACCACCAATCAAACAATTACTTGTATACATGCGTAGAGGAGAACGAGAGGAACACAATTATGTAAACGATTAAGCAAACAAGCAACTATGGATGATGTTCTTGAGCTTGGAAGTTTCGATCAAGATGATGATGAGTGTTGGAGCAGGTCACGGCCAGTAAAGGATAAAAAAAAGAGCGCATTATTTTTATGTGATTAGGGCTAGGCTTATCTTTATTAATCACTAGTTATGTTAAAACATGAGCTGGGCCAAATAAATCAAATGGATCACTATGGGGTGAGGATTTCGGCCATGGGGCCTTGAAAGGGAGTCCATGGACTTATTTTAACTAGTTAGTACAATTATTGTGTAGTCCGATAGGTGTCGTTAACCGAAATCACGTACCGAAGCGCTAAACGTTAATTTTCCGCGTCTTTAATCTATAAAAATTCCAATAAGTCTAAAGTGTCTTAAAAAAATTATAATTATATAATATAATTATTAAAAGTGAATTACATTATGTTTTGGCTTGCTATTTCGCTAAGTGTGGTTCGTTTCTAGTTGTCGTTAATCGTACCGAATTCCCGGAACGTTAACTGATCGTTAAAACGCATCCCACCAAGTTTAATTCATTAAATATATAATAAATTAAATATGTTTTTCTTAAAGTTAATAATTATTAAAAATAATTATTTTATTAAAAATCGAGCGTTTCGCAGTCTCACGGGACCTCTGTTGCAGTTTTCAAAACCGTATCATTTTCTCAGTATTTCAAAACATGAAATAGGTTTTCCGGATAATATAATCATATATTAAATATAGTAGTTCATCATGAACTCAAGTATGCATTTAATTAAAATAAATACAAAAATTTCAGTAAGTTCCGTCAAATAACTTAACATACAGTTAACGAAGTTTAACGGGAATAGCAGGGTTGTTACACAAGGCACATTTAAAATACTAACCAAACAATAAAGTAAATGACAACTCAGAAAATATAGATGAAAACAGTAAAAAGACAAAATTAGAAATATGAATAGTAAAAAACCATTTAACAAATGATTTATAGATAAATAATTGACGATAAATATTAATTATATTTCATTGATCGAACCATATATATAGCTCGAGTGCAGTGTGGGGTGGAATAACTTCAACACCACAGGAACCGTGAATAACCCTATATGAAATGTTGATTTCGAAAAGGGCGGTTAAAGATGTGTCTGCTTGAAATTTGTTAAGTGTGCATAGCAAATGGTTGAAGATTTTATGTGTGTTGTAGATGATCCTTTAACCATAGCCAACTAGTGGTATTTATAGGTGAATGTTTGGGTTAATTGAGTAACCATCAATCTTCTAGAAGATTGGCAGTTACCTTGTACTGTCAGCGTTTGTACAAAACCAATGCCAAATATTTCAAGTCCTTATCTTAGCAACTAGTACTTGAACAAGAGTTCCAATACAGTTTATTATGAAAATAATTAGGTACGTGGTAGAAGGCACGTCATTATTGGTATTATTTACATAGAAGGGATAATGTAGGTGGAGTGATGATGGTTATGTAAGTAGGGGTTTCGGTTATGTACAGTTAACTAGTTAAGTGTTCTGTTAAAAAAAACAAAAAAAACCAGTTAAGTGTTGGAATTTAACTTATTGTTTCCTTCTGATTTGCTAAAATTATTATAGTAGTGAGTGTTTATTTAAAACTAAGATGTCAAACTGTGTTATAAGCAGTGTTGCAGAATCATTCAAACTCGGGATAAATTTGGTCAAACTTGGTCAAAAATCGAGATTACTGGGAGAATCGGCCAAAACTTAGCCAAAACTAGTGATTACTCGGAAATTCAGTCAAAATTGGTCAAAACACTGTCATAATTGGTGAAAAATCAATTAAAATGGTTAAAGTCAAACTTGATCAACATTCAAGTACTCCTCGAGTTGCCGAGTACTCCCTAAAAATCCCAACCAAGTACTCCTTGAGTAGCGATTTTTGCAACTTTGGTTATAAGTGAGTTTCAATTTGTTGTCAACTTGTCATATTACGTCTTCATGTGTGTTGTGAAAACAGGTAATGTGCAGATACAACACTAGCAATCATCCATACTGACCATAACAAGTATAAATCTACATAGTAACACATCAGAATTTTTGTCCAAAAATCATACAGAGAATGATTACAAGACAAGGGATGAAAAAGAATAAGGTTCTTGACCGTGAACCCTCAATCGATATATGCATGTATGTGTTGGGTTCCCATAATTGGATGTGAAATCTAGCCTGATAGTATCAATAATGCTCGAGCCTGTTGAGTCCAACACATTGAAAGTCTGAGCATTACTCTTTTCAAGGTCATAAACAAACTCTGTCAGCAACTGCCTCTTCTGGTCAGTAACCTTGTTGTGCAACCATCCATACACCCTGCAGTTCTTGGGTGCACTTGATCTATCAAATGCCACACTCTGTTCAGGGTACAAAAGGTCAATAGGGTTACAAACATGTACATATACTTAAAATATCAAATATATGGTTTCAGAATAAACATTTGGAACATATCAGGTCAACCAATGAAGTTAATTCAACCTCATAATCCCACATTTTCTGCCCGCCCATTTTGCCACTTCTACGAGTGGCCTTTGCCATGTGCTTTTTACAACCCATGGATTGTAAGAAACACTTCAGAGACATCAGTTCCTTGATTTATTGACCATTTAGAAATAACTTTTTAAGAAAAAAACAGCAAGCAAAGAATTCAATGGACTTTTAGGAAACTACCTCTTGGTTCATTTTTGTTAAAAGACCGCGTAATAGGGAAAGTATGTTAGTTTCTAAAGAATACACTAAGCCTCCCAATCCCTTTTAATGTTTAAATGGAGTAAATTTAATCATTAGATTATTACTAAAATTTAGTGGATTGCTATTATACACTCGAACATTTCTTATTAAAGCTAACATTGTCTACAGTAATAACCTTGTCATATAACACAAATCATAGCCCTAAAATCTATTATCAAGCCCCATTCAACGCACAATTACAGCTTCACAAACATCGAATACTAATACACAGTCAACAAAGTACTTACAAAAATGTAAAAGGCAAAGCAAAACAAACCTTATCAACATGTTCAAGAGTTACAGCTTCCGGAATTACAGCAGTCCTAAGCTTAATTTCAACAAAACCATTATTCCCTTTCAGCGGAAAACATTGACCCGGTTCACCAAAGCTAGGCTGCAACATCTTCACAGCATTCGCACTAACCCTACCCATTTTTACCCAATCAAACTTGCCCAACGAAACAGCATCCGAGTGACCCACCACCGTAGCCCCGCCAGATGCAGCCGCATAATCCACCCTCCCAATCCCATCAGCAGCATGTTTATCAATTTCCTTCTTAACTACTCCTTTAGCAAAAGCCCTAACTTCATCTAAGTTCAAATCCCCAAAATTATTAAATTTTTTAACCGCCTTAACTTCCTCAACAAACTTATCAAATTCATCTCTTAACAACCACTCAGATTCACCATTAGTGGTTAACCAATTCTCCATCCTCTCAATTTTTCCAACCAATTCGCTTAAACTGACCGATAATTCAGCAGCATTTTCATCAATTCTGCTACCGAATTTCTTTTTTAAACCCTCAATTTCGTTGCCGATCTTTTGATCCACCGAATCGATCCGATTTTGAATCATTTTCGCGGTAGTTTTTAAAAAGGTATCCAGTTCTGAGATTTGTGCTTCGTAATCAGAAGATATGATAACGGAATCTTGATTCGGTTGTAACTGGTTGAACACAAGTTTACGAAACATTTGAATGAAAAGTAGCATGATTAGTAAAAGAGTGGAGTTCTTGATGAATATACTGAGAATCGTTTTCCATAGAGGTTTCGATGATGATGATGACTTTTTAGCGGTGGTACGACGGCGGGGTGATTGAGACTTGTGTTTACTGCGATGGCCGTCGGTAAACGGAGAAATTGGGTCGGCGGTGAATGACATTATGTAAAGATGGATTTTAATTGAGTGATTTGTGTATGATTTAGGGCAATTTAGAGGAGTTAAAGTGTATATGAAATTGAAAATGAAAACAGACAGAAATAAGAAAATAACCTAAAAAAAAAAAAAAAAAAAAAAAAAAAAAAAAAAAATTATTTGTGATTTGTTGAAATTATTTGAAAATAGGAGATCCCCGCTTTAAATCAAGTATAGTGTTACTTTATTTTGGGCTAAAAGTTGGAGCCAAATACGTTGTGCCTAATACATACGGAGTAGTTAAAATCTTTTACTGGCTCGTGGTTCACGTTACTATTTTTAGTTATTACTCCTATAAGTTAATGCACATTTTTATTTTTACAATCAATCAAATATCACTGCAATTTGAAATTATGTAATTCGGTGGGATTAATGCTTGAACCGTTGTTGGAGGCTTGTTGGTTTGGGTCAGATATGAATTTGAATTCATCATATCATATCAGAACGATTTCGCGCCATCAAGTGTTTGGACATTCAATTCCTGTTGTTTCGTGTGCTTCTAGATGCATGAATACACGAGGTTTTTGGTTGATTCAATAGTTTTGTTTTGTTGATTGTTCATTGTGTTGTTCAAATGTTGTAATAGTTTGTTTTGTATGTAAAACTATGTTTTTCAAATGTTGTAATAGTTTGTTTTGTATGTAAAACTATGTTAAGTATATCACTAGTAATCTCCTAGCTCTTCAAGTCCTGTTCAATTTACATTTATCTTTTTTTTTTTTTTTTTACCGGTAAAAAATATTGAAGAGATTTTAAAAGTAAGATTTTTTATTTAATTAGTTAAAAGTGAGTTTAATAGATAATTTCAAATTTGTTTGTCAAGTCAAAATGTTCATCTTAAAATAAAATTGTGCATACATGTAGTTTGTCCTGAATTACTATTTATTTTCCTAAGGTTGACGATTCATGTTTTGCCAATCTTACGTGTAAAATTCATGCGATTGACGAAGGTGAATTTATATAGAAGTCCGTAGTATTACGGGACACTACTAGTTTGTAATTTTTTAGTAGAAACTGTTTTTTAAATTGTATATGACACCAATAAATTTAACTGTATGACCTCATATATTTTTTTAGAGTTGTTCTTTTAAACTTATTGTACACCACTAAATTTAACTACTCAAACCATATTTTTTTTCGAACTTACACTTTCATTTCACGATAAATTACCACTAAAATAGCATTGACATATAATTAGTGGTGCAAAAATATTAAATTTTTTAGGACCCATTGAGTTATAATCTTGAAATCGCCACTGCGAACACTACAAAAAATCATTAACTCCTCTCCACATTCAATGCACACGAGATGAAATCATAAAAATCATTTTCACTATCACTATGACCACTTTCACCTTCAAACCTTAACAACAAAACTAAAGACGCTTCCAAAATTTAAACCAGAGTGACCAAAATATAATCTAAACTGCATATCTAGATAGGAGTTAAGCTTAAACATGTCAGATAATTCATGTACAAAGGGCTTTTTCATTGTCAGTGTTGCATTCATTTACACACTAGAGTCAATCTCTAAACACACAATCATCATTGTTCAAAATCATTGCTTTCATCACAACAACCATGAAACGTTTGTTCGAAATGTTTGTGATGCATGCAGAGGCGGAGACAGTGGGATGCATGTGGATGCTTTGCATCCCCCAACTCTTCAAATAAACGAATTATAATGTGTTAAAAATTGTATATTAGTTGTCAATATCTCCAAATAATAAACACACGCATCCCTTAAATATCGCATAGTTACGATGTATACATGAAAATTTTATGTTGATATTTATTTATTTTTTGAAATACATCCCCTATACGTGAATTCGGCTTTGCCTCTAGATGCAGGAGCTGCAAGTTCTAATGGACTAGTGAATATTGGGCCGTATGCTGGAATTATGCCCGTGACATTGGACTCCGATTTTGGGCCACAATCTATTTCCATTAGTTTGTGTAATCACACACAATCAAATTGGACCATTCATATTATAAGTTTTTAATTATAAAATTCGTCTTAAATCTTTGAAAAGTCTTCAAGGACCACATTGAAAGCCTGAATATGTCTACAAATCGGTTTTGACGAGATGCATTGGTTATTATATTTTATTAAGGAGCGTTTGATTGCGCACAAGGACAATTATGGAGCTGATATTGTTTATTGATCCCCAAAGAAGATGATGGTTGAGAAGGATGTTGGTGGGGTGTTGAGGTGGTGAAGAAAGTGGCTAATTTGTTGTCGACTTTAGATTAAAAGTTCTTTTTCTCTTATTAATCACTAGTTATGTTAAAACATGAGTTGGGCCAAATAAATCAAATGAATCACTATGGGGTGAGGATTTCGGCCATGGGGCCTTGAAAGGGAGTCCATGGACTTATTTTAACTAGTTAGTAAAATTATTGTGTAGTCCGATAGGTGTCGTTAACCGAAATCACGTACCGAAGCGCTAAACGTTAATTTTTCGCGTCTTTAATCTATAAAAATTCCAATAAGTCTAAAGTGTCTTAAAAACATTATAATTATATAATATAATTATTAAAAGTGAATTACATTATGTTTTGGCTTGCTAGTCCGCTAAGTGTGGTTCGTTTCTAGTTGCCGTTAATCGTACCGAGTTCCCGGAACGTTAACCGATCGTTAAAACGCATCCCACCAAGTTTAATTTATTAAATATATAATAAATTAAATATGTTTTTCTTAAAGTTAATAATTATTAAAAATAATTTTTTTATTAAAAATCGAGCGTTTCGCAGTCTCACGGGACCTCTGTTGCAGTTTTCAAAACCGTATCGTTTTCTCAGTATTTCAAAACATGAAATAGGTTTTCCGGATAATATAATCATATATTAAATATAGTAGTTCATCATGAACTCAAGTATGCATTTAATTAAAATAAATACAAAAATTCCAGTAAGTTCCGTCAAATAACTTAACGGACAGTTAACGAAGCTTAACGGGACTAGCAGGGTTGTTACACAAAGCACATTTAAAATACGAACCAAACAATTCACGGATGGAGCCTCCTTTTATTTCCTAATCTATATCTATATATCTATAGTAATTGAGTTTTAGATCATTAAGTATGATTTACTCATCTCATTTATTGTGATGGTAAAGATTGGTAAAAACTTAAAGTCTATAGTAAAAATCTAGATCATTGTGTTAAAGAACAATAATAATAAAAGATAGTTACCTTGTTCCTTGAAAGGAAAGTTGACTATTGGATCAGAGGAAAGTAAACCTCATCATCTCCACATTTAGAGGGTCACAGGTTCACATAGCAGCAGCATCAACGGATACAAAATCAGATACAAGTCAACATATTTCCTAATGTATAAAGTGGTTCCAAAAAGTATATTGGATCCATACTTGTAATAGGAAATAGCTATTAGTATTTTTCTTGTATAAATCTGCATCTCATGTAATGTAAAAACTTACTTCATCAGTTTTGTAATAACAGATACACATTCAAATACTCTCAAATCTTGTTTTATTTACTTGAAATCATGGTATCAGGGCTAACGGTGTAGATCCTTGATCATTACACTCGTATTTTGTCTCAAATCATTTACCATTAAGGGCTGCCATGTCTTTCGACGGTAACCCAATGAATTCAAGCTCAGCCGATAGCATCCAAAACCCACAAAACAATGATTTATCAAACCAAAGCTCTTAAAAAACAGCCTTCAAAAACAACCAAAACTATCAGATAGTTTGAAAATCAACATTAGTTTGTCAAGTCAAAACTATGCTTTATGGTCCCGAATGATTAAAGTGGCTATAGGAGGTAAATCAAAAAACCTCTTAAAGCACTTAACATCAAACCCACCAGCAGAAAACAGTGATGAATTTGATCAATGGGAACAAGAAGACTTAATAGTCTTCTCTTGGTTAATCCAAAATATTGAGCCAAACCTAGCTAGCAACTTAACCGAATTTCCTACGGCCAAGTTACTTTGGAATGCTCTTGTAACTACTTACAGTAGTGGAAAGGATAAGCTTCAAAACTTTGATTTACATGTAAAGGCTAATGATATCAAACAAGCCAACATGTCACTCGAAGATTTATAGATCACAATGCAGGGAATCTGGGGAGAAATCGATAGACGAGATCCAAACCCCATGAAGTGTTCCAATGACATCATGATTTACAACAAAATTCGAACATAGCAGAAACTTTTTCAGTTTCTAAATGCTCTCGATCGAAAGTATGATACAATTTAAAGAGAAATCTTGAGGATAGATCCATTACCAACATCCGAAGAAGCTTATGCAGCCGTGAGAAAGGAGGTGGCTCACCAACACATTTTAGGGCAAACCACAAAGGAATCAAATCAAGGAATAGCATCGAGTCTTGTGGCAGCAGATAAACCCAATCGTGTAAGGCAAGCCTCCAATTCCTATTCTCATCACAACAAACCATCAATACCCAAGGTTGATAAATCTAAGTTAGAGTGTACCAAGTGTGGAAAAAAAAGACACACAAGGGAACAATGCTTTGAAATTAAGGGGTTTCTGGATTGATGGACTAAACTGGTAAAGGCAGCGGCGGCAACGGCGGAGCCACAACCAGCCACCACCGTTTCAGATTCAGACCTAGGGTTTGGAGGTGTCGCTGCGATCAAGAACGATCAAGAACGAACAAGGTAAGTTTCTCAAAACTTTCTCTTCTCTATTTCAAAATTGTAGCCCTAATAAGATAAATAACAAAGTAAATTTGGGGAATAGAGGAGAGAGTCACGAGATAGACTTGGGGAACTGTAGAAACAAGCATGCTTACATATGGAATACCAGTAGGGTACACTCGGTTCCTTTTCCAGCAAACACAGAGTTACGAGATGTGAAAGAATCCAATGAATTATTTATGAGTGATAAATATAGATATACGAGTAATACAGATAAATATAGATACACAAAGTCACGAGCAGATAAAGATGGATATACGAATGATAAATATAGATCTAGATATACGAGTAATAATACAGATAAGAAAGAACCCAATGAATTATTTAATGGGCCGATTTTAAGAAAGTATAGTGGGCTTGATATAAGGCATAAACCTATTGAGCAAAATGGGCCTGAAAGAGATAAGAAAACTAGTCCAGTTAACTCTAGATACTATCTTGGGCCTAGACACACTAAGAATACTAAACTTGGGCCTGTTAAGAAAACTAGACAAAAGGAAAAACGTAAAATAAGCATAGAAAAGCCCGAATTTATTATTCCTTGTCAAAATAGTTTTTCGGCCTTGTCAAAAACACAAAACGATGTGATGTCCCGATCCGAGGCAAATATAGTCTCAAAAAATTTTAAAACTGATTCATGGATACTAGATTGTGGGGCCACGGACACAATGACTTTTGATAAAAATGATATTGTTTTTAAAACTAAACCAAAAAGAAACAAAATTCAAACCGCTAACGGTGAACTTATTCATGTCGAAAGCGGTGGAACTATCAAAATTTCACCAACAATTAAATTGCCTAATTATCTATATATTCCAGCTTTATCTCATAAGCTGTTATCGGTAAGTCATGTAACAAAAGAATTAAATTGTAAAGTCCTCATGTATCCAACATTCTGCATCTTGCAGGATATTCGGAAGGGGATGGTGATTGGGCGTGGCACTGAAAAAGGGGGACTATATTATACTGACGAAGTTTCTCAAAGGGGTACCGTGTTGCTTGCTCACGGAACTCCCACGAGGGAAGCTTAGTTATGGCATCGGAGATTGGGACATCCTTCAGTCGGATATCTACGTTTTTTATTTTCTAGTTTATTTCCTTCTAATATTAATTTATGTTGTGAAACTTGTATCTTGGCGAAAAGCCATCGTAGTACTTTTAAACCTTCTAATACTCGGAAGAATGTACCTTTTGCTTTAATTCACTCTGATGTTTGGGGACCGGCTCCGATTAATGGGGAAATTTTTTTAGATATTTTGTTACTTTTATTGATGATTGTACTTTGATGACATGGATCTACTTTTTAACACACAAATCTGACGTTTTTGAAATTTTTTGTCTTTTCTATAAAATGGTTCAAACCCAATTTTATAAAAATATCCAAATTTTAAGATCGGATAATGGAGGAGAATTTGTAAATGCATCTATGAAACTGTTTTTCGAAGAAAAATGAATTATTCACCAAACCACATGTGCTCATACCCCGGAACAAAATGGTGTAGCTGAACGAAAACATCGGATAATTCTAGAAATGACTAGAGCTTTAATTATCGAATCCAAGGTTCCGAAAAGTTTTTCGCCCGAAGCGCTTGCTACCACAACCTATCTTATAAACCGGTTACCCACTAAGATTCTTGGTTCAAAAACCCCTCGGGATGTCTTATCTCAATTTGTGACTCTCCCGTCCTCGCTTAACCTTGAACCTTGAGTCTTTGGGTGCTCGGTATTTGTTTACATACCAAAACATGTGCGTACTAAACGTGATCCATGTGCCGAGAAGTGTATTATGGTTGGTTATGGTGTCAACCAAAAAGGGTATCGATGTTATAATCCCAAAAACCGAAAGATTACTACCACAATGAACTGTGATTTCATTGAAACTGAATATTTTTACAACAACACCCAACTCACGAGTGAGGGGGAGAAAGAAGATACTGACACTCTAAGTTGGATGACATGGGTACCACCTCAAACACAAGAACCCAAATCAAACTCAACAAACCCAACACCAAACCCCGAGCTTATATCAAACCCCGAGCCGATACCAAATCCTGAACCCACACAAACTTCGACACCAAAACCCGATCCAACACAAAACCATGAACCCACAGAAAATATCCCATTAAACCATGAAACTGTTGAAACTTCCTCGAGTAATGAACATCAAACTCAAGAGGAACAAACTAGTACAAATTCCGATGAAACCACTCAACGGTGTTCCACCAAAACGATACTCACCAGAAAAGGAAACGCAAAGATCTAGATATCCTATGACTAATATAGCACAATGAAATCTATCAAAAGAAGCTCATCAATTTAATTCCGCAATTTACTCTGAAAGTATTCCAACTTCCGTTGAACAAGCCCTAAAATCAGAGAACTGGAGAAAGGCAATGAAAGTTGAAATGAAAGCCTTGAATGATAATGATACATGGGAAAATGTGTTATGCCTCAAGGAAAGAAACCAGTGGGATGTCGATGGGTATTTATGATAAAACATAAACCATATGGTACTATTGAAAGATATAAGGCTCGGCTGGTTGCGAAAGGGTACACTCAGAAGTACGGGATCAATTAATCCGAAACTTTCTCACCGGTTGCAAAAATTGATACCATCAGAGTTCTTTTCTCGATCGCTGCTAACAAGGAATGGCCACTGCATCAGTTTGATGTAAAGAATGCATTCCTACATGGCGAACTGAAAGAAGAAGTCTATATGGAAGCACCACCGGGATTCGCCGATAACTTCAAAAACAGGGAAGTTTGTCGACTTAAGAAAGCTTTATATGGGTTAAAACAATCTCCGTGGGCTTGGTTTGGGAGATTTACTTTATTTATGAAAAAATATAATTTTAAACAAAGTAACTCGGACCATACTCTCTTTTTTAAACGAAAAGGAAATTTAATTACATGCTTAATCATTTATGTTGATGATATGATAATAACAGGAAATGATAAAGAGGAAATTTCTAACTTAAAGATAAACTTATTTAAAGAATTTGAAATGAAAGACTTGGGCAGACTTAAATATTTTTTGGGGATTGAAGTATTACGATCCCAACAGGGAATATTTATCTGTCAAAAGAAGTATATTCTTGATTTTCTTGCATAGACAGGTATGATTGATTGTAAACCAGCTGATACTCCAATGATTCCAAACCAAAAGCTATATATGGAAGATGGAGCTGATCTTGCTGATAAAGGACAATACCAAAGGATGGTGGGAAAACTCATCTATCTTGCTCACACTCGACCAGATATAGCACATGCGATTGGAGTTGTGAGTCAATTCATGCATCAACCACAGGTTCACCATATGGAAGCTGTAATGAGAATCATCAGATATTTGAAGAAAACAGTGGATCATGGAGTTGTTTTTAAAAGACATGGACACCTAAAGACTCAAATATATACAGATGCAAGCTGGGCTGGAGAAAAAGGGGATAGAAAATCTACATCGAAATTCTTCACACTTGTCGGGGGTAATTTAGTTGCACGGAGAAGTAAGAAATAAAAGGTTGTCTCTCTTTCAAGTGCCGAATCAGAATTCAGAGGAATAGCTAAAGGAGTAGTCGAGGCCTTATGTGAAGCGACCCGTCCTAATCCATAAAGACGAATACAATAACATATGGTTACATTGTGAGGTATTTGACCTCTATATGATACATTTTTACAAACATTGCATTCGTTTTAAAAGACAAACTTTCATTTCATCGAAAGTTGACAGGCATACATACCATTTCATAATATCCAAACTATAAATGACCTAATACGTCATTTACTTAATAATAATCTTTATTGAACTCAACAATCTTGAATGCAACGTCTTTTGAAATATGCCATGAATGACTCCAAGTAATATATTTAAAATGAGTAAATGCACAGCGGAAGATTTCTTTCAATCCTGAGAATAAACATGCTTTCAAGTGTCAACCAAAAGGTTGGTGAGTTCATTAGTTTATCGTAATCAATCATTTCCATAATTTTAATAGACCACAAGATTTCTATTTTCATTTTTCATAAACGTCATCTCATATCAGGCATTTCGCACAAACTGCATAGAGATAAAAATCATTGGGTTGAAACAGAGATTGTGGTTAACGATAGTTAAGTCGTTAATCGAAAGATTATAGCATATTAGTAATATGTATTTAGCCGGGTAGTATCTACCCTTTTTCAATTCATACATAATAGCTTAGTACGAAAAGATATATTATGGTTTCCAAAATTTATATATATAATATATACATATAAATTCTTCAGAGGGAATGAGTTAATACTTGATAACTCGTTGATACAATATACGCGTTGTTAATTGTGGTGTCTATATCGTTGATGGTTATGAAGTTGGTGTAACTTGTGGTTTTACAGATGTTGCTGGTGCTGACGATGTTGACGACACTGACGGTGCTAGTAATGCTGATGGTACTGCTGATGCTGCTGGTAAAACAATTCTAGTTTGTAAATCGTGCATCATTCCAGTCAGGGTTTCATTTCATCATTTCGCTCACTCATCTGGTTTACAATTAGTACTAGAATAAATAATTTCTAAAACTTTTAGAAATTACATATTCTCTGCAGAATATTCCCTCGATGAAGTTATGAATCAATACTTCATCGTTTGGTGTTGTTGGTACTCCTTGGTATTTACGGTGCGTATGATGTTGATGTTCGAGGTATAGATTGTGATGTTGAGGTGTGGGATGTGGACGTTGTTGTTGGTGGTGGTAATGGTACTGTTGGTGTTGCAGATGGTGGTACTGTTGTTGCCTGTGCCACTGCTGGTGCTTGTAATCTTTGCACCATATTCTCCAAAACCACTACCCGAGCGCGAAGCTCGTTAACTTCTCCTATTAGACCGGGGTGGTTGTCGGTTCGAACGAGCGGATAAATAAGATCTAGAATTTGGTATAGTATATAATTGTGACGAGATACTCTGAAAATGAGAGAGAAAATGGTGTTTCGGACAGGTTCGCCGGTAAGTGCTTCGGGTTCTTCGCCAAGAGGGCAATGTGGTGGATGGAAAGGATCGCCTTCTTCTTGTCTCCAATGATTAAGGAGGCTACGAACCCATCCCCAATTTATCCAGAATAGATGATGGCTGATTGGTTGATCCATTCCAGTCACACTGCTTTCAGAGCTTGAGTGGGATTCCATTTCGAAATCCGAGGGACTTAAACTAATGACGAATTCCATTTCGTAAGATTGAATAAAGGATTTTTTTATATGAAATGGTTTCCGGCTATCGGATGGTATTCTAATTACATAGAATATCTATATATATAGAGTAAAGATTTCGTAGATTACGGAGGAATTTACGGAATATGTCAGGCAAAGTTTACAGTAACAGATACGCTAAGATATGAATTAGCAGATACGCTAAGATATGAATTAGCAGATATGCTAAGATATGAATTTTGTCTATACACTATTCATGCAACCAATGCAGTAAGATGTGTCTAGACTTAGAATGATAAGCATGTAATTTTTCGACAAAAATGATAAGCAAAACTTTTGACATGCAGACACGGTCGAAGTCCAGACACATTAATCCATCTTAATACCTATCTGTTAGACACACTAATGCAAGACCTGGTTCGCTAAGACCACCGCTCTGATACCACATGAAGCGACCCGTCCTAATCCATAAAGACGACTACAATAACATATGGTTACATTGTGAGGTATTTGACCTCTATATGATACATTTTTACAAACATTGCATTCGTTTTAAAAGACAAACTTTCATTTCATCAAAAGTTGGCAGGCATACATACCATTTCATAATATCCAAACTATAAATGACCTAATATGTCATTTACTTAATAATAATCTTTATTGAACTCAACAATATTGAATGCAACGTCTTTTGAAATATGCCATGAATGACTCCAAGTAATATCTTTAAAATGAGTAAATGCACAGCGGAAGATTTCTTTCAATCCTGAGAATAAACATACTTTCAAGTATCAACCAAAAGGTTGGTGAGTTCATTAGTTTATCGTAATCAATCATTTCCATAATTTTAATAGACCACAAGATTTCTATTTTCATTTTTCGTAAACATCATCTCATATCAGGCATTTTGCACAAACTGCATAGAGATAAAAATCATTCATATGGTGAACACCTGGTAATCGACATTAACAAAACGCGTCTAGAATATCCCCATCATAAGTTTATACCATCGATAAAATTGAGTAAGGAAGAGATGAACGGTGATCCAGCGTAAGTTTGATTGGCTCTATAGAACAGCTGCAATTATTATTATAAAAGGGCAGCAGCAGCAACTCGAAGTAGCAGCATAAAAGCAGCAACCGTCGAGTAACAAACCAAGGACAACAGTAAGTAAGAAATGGCAGCAGTATTTGCTGCATAATTCGAATGGAAGCAGCAGCAGAAATAATATTAGCACACAGTAGGTTTGATTCGATTTTGAAACTCGATAGAAGAAAAAATAAATAAATATAAAACATAAACCATGTAGCACGTCTTCACCTTCATCATCAAATTCCAACAATCGTCCGAATTAAGACTTGAAATCGATCACAAGTGCTTCCAATAGCAGCGATGAAGATCATATGATCATAATCACGAACAGAAACATCACAAATTTTAAGAATTTCTGATGAACAGCTTCGTAACAAGGATGAATAAAAAAAAATCAAAAACGAATATCAATCACTCTCATGACATGAATCCTACATGAAATGTGTTCCATAACATCCAACAAACACTTGTTGATCAGCGGTTGATCCTGAAATTTACATAATCTACTCAATTGATTCGTTGACCGACGAAGAACGAACTTTGATTTTTCGAATTTGGATTCGATTCATTGAGTTAGGAGTTGTAATCGTGCAGATAACTCCACGATATCATTTAGAATACGTCTACATTCTTAGATTTTGATGATTGATTTGCAATTGGGCTTTTGATTAAAAGTTATAGCGAACAGAGGTAACGAGATTTTATTCTTAAATTTTCTGTTTAAATCATCAGATAGGAGCAGGGAATCTATATCGTGCAGTAAATGTTTGGTTCCGCAATAAGGATTGATCGATAGCTATTTTGTAGTGAAGATTGTGGGCGACAGGAAATCACGAGCAAGGGGAAGAAACAGAAAAAAATATAAAGCTTATTGTGATCTATATATCGCGTAATATCCGTTTTATATATTATATATATATATATATATATATATATATATATATATATATATATATATATATATATATATATATATAAAATATATATATATATATATAATATTAATAATTAACAAATAGATATATTAATAATTAATAATAATAATAATAATATTAATAATGATAATAATAATAATAATAATAACCCTAAATGATAATTTTTAGTAATGACATTAATGATAATAAAAATAGTAATAATAAAAATAACAAATTACTATTATCACATAATCATTTACATCGAATGAAATATTATAAAGTTCTATGGTATTTATAAATTACTTATATTACAATAATCATATAAATAATTATGTATAGAAATTATATATATTACATATATATTAACCTACAATTGTTAATATATATATATATATAGTTATTAATTTCGTTAAGAAAATAAATCTTAAACTAAGGAATTAAAAATATTTTTAGCAAACCTAAAATTGATGTAACCTATTTACGCACCTATTTACGCACCAACATTTTTTTATATTTTCATATGATCGTATTTAAATTTGCTTAATCACAATCGAATGTCAAACGAGAGTTACTGTTGTTTACTAAATAAATTCGAAATCACGTATATATATATATATATATATATATATATATATATATATATATATATATATAGATATATTTAACGTTCATGCATCCAGCGATTCATTTTTAATTTATCTGACTACGATTTAAAAACTATTACAAAGATTCATGAAAAACATGAGACAACTCACATTCACACTAAACCAAAGACCAGTTAAGGATTAGGTTTCAGACAATTAAGAATTATAGTAGCATGCATATAAAGAAAAAGTTGTATGTACAGTGTACTAATGTGCTAATAATAATTGTAATTATATTTATAATAAATTTTATTATATCTTATATTATTTTATTTTACAAAATTAATTCTAATAACTAAATAATATAATATTTCAAATTATATTTCCAATTAATATATATATATATATTTTAAATGTATATGTATCTATTTACAAGTAGTTGTTCGTGAGTCGTCGAGAATAGTCCAATGGGTAATTAAACGTATGAAATCATCTTAATGTAACATGTCAAATGGGTTTATCTTGTTGACAACCATTATTCCAATTAATTACTATACATGATTTCACTTTTACATTAAATATTATGAAAGCTAAATGTTTAACTTATCAAAAGTCACGAGGAAATTATTGTAAAGCATGCTTTGAAAATTAATCAGGAATCTCCACTAACTTTTGTCTAATTACCATTAATTGACACGTTTGTTCTTACATGTAAATCACTTTACCATTTATTCCGAATATCGTTAAAAGAATAGATTTCTTAAATCATAATGGACCTCACAGCAGAGACCCGAAATCATTTCACAATGAATTTGATAATTCAATCATTTGATCTTATATTATACTTTCGTCGATAAATATATTAAACGTATATTGAAACAGATACGTTCAAGTAAAGTGTTATACATCTAATACCTTGTAGACGTTTCCAAGTTATAATATATATACATTTATATATACATCTATATTCATATCCAACAATAAAATGGTTCGTGAATCGTTAGAATCTGGTCGAGGTCAAATGAATGTATGAACACAGTTTAAAATTCTTGAGATTTAACTTAACAAACTTTGCTTATCGTGTCGAACTAATATAAAGATAAAGTTTAAATTTGGTCGGCAATTTTCGGGTTGTCACAGTACCTACCCGTTAAAGAAATTTCGTCCCCGAAATTTGATCGAGGTTGTCTTGGCTAACAATAAGAATGTTTTCATGACAATTATGAGTTGATAAATAGAGTTTTATCATCATTGAGTAATATGGATAAAACAATCCGTTTATGTGAAGAGTATGAGTGAAGTTATCACAAAAGAGTGAAATGAGTAGGTGTAGATTCGTCATATCTTTTGACATAGATAGGATTGATTTCCAAGTTCAAGAGATTTAGAGAAAATCTTCGTAATAATATTTGATTCTTCGGTAATCAAGAGAATTAGGATCCGCTTTAAATGCGATCGTCTGTTTTGATTGCTCTGTCGAATATTTTACTATAAATCCACCCCCTTCGTTTCCTTACAACTTACACCTTCTATTCTTTCTCCCTCAACTCATATTTTAAAGCATTCATCAGTATGCTCCATCCAGTACTGATTATGGATATACTCCTAACTTTCATATCTGTCATTCTTCTGTTTCATCTACCACCTGAGGATTTTGTTTATTTCTACTATTACCTTGGGGTTATAGTAATTTTAATTCTCCCGTGCCTTTACGTGGTAATACGTATTGATATGCACGGTTTGTAATTTATGTGTTGTTGTCGAGCTTTATATTTTCTTTTATATTTAATAGTTCCATACTTTTGTCTCCTCTTCTCGACTTCAAGTCAAGCGAATAATGGCCCAGAATTTGTAAGTATGGATAGTTAATGTTCTAATAAGGGAATTGTAATAGCACGATATTGATTTATCAAATTACCAGAATACCTCAGAAAAGACCGAGTCATCAAGAAAAATATTTTCTTGATATGTTTAGAGGTCAAGTAGAATACAAGAGTCGTATAATATGGCACATGATGATGTTATGATCTGTGAATCATCACGTTCCATTTAGAAACTCAGCATGACTTACTGTAATATAATCACGTTGATTAAGTGTCATTATATTATACTAACTCATGCTTCAGTTCCCAACACTACTTCAATAGCATTCATATTTTACATTCGAATTTTTCAAAATTTAGAAACTAAAATAGTTTCTTTTATGATGTAACACAGATAGCGCGAAGAGATAAATGATTTCGAATAACAATAGTTATGAAGATATCTTCAGAAACATCGAAGATATTTATAATGAAAGATATGATGATATCTTAGAATATCTAAGATCAGAGGATGTTGAAGAATATCAGGGTTTTAGAGTAAGGAGCAAGGTATTCGCTAAAGACTTCAGCAACACTGAATCATTTGAATTCTTTGAAGGTAGATTTTGTCTTTGTGATTTATCCACAGCCTCCTTCACTTTGCTCAATCCGTTTTCCAGTTCCAAACCTTCTCTTTTTTTGAGCTTTGCCAACACACTATTCTTTATCATCAAACTTTTTACTGTTAAGGTCGTTTACAGTTTTTGCTATTTCATCAGTATTTTCAAAATTTCGAGAACTAGTTCGCAGTTTAGGGTGTTTTCAGAAACTTCACATTCGAAGTATGTAAGTCCAGGAGATAGACGTTATATGTATACATATAACTGTTGGCGTAGAATTGCTGCGAAATTTAAAATACTGATTGCTAATTCCCAGTAGTTGGTATGACAATTATTATTACAAGTTGTAGATGGATAGAGTTTCAATGAATAAGTATCGTGATTTTTCAGAGAGGCTTAAAGATCAATGAAGTTGTTGATAAGTTTACTGCTAATGTGACGTGATATGAAAGGTTCCCCGGTAACAATGATGAAGGGGTAATCATCATAATAAGGCTTATTTGAATGAACAATTGAAGGTGATTTGCTGGAGCTGTGATAAAACTGTCTATTTTGAAAAGAGGTTGAAAAGTTATTTTAGCTAATAAATGTCAAAAGGTCTGACACGGATACGTGTTAAATTATGACCTTGGTTTCGAGGGTTTTTCAGGTACAAGACTGCGGGTAACATGTGGTTGGATCATTATCTCGATTGTTCATTATTTGAAGTGTCTTCAGGAACTTCAAGGGGTCTGAACACAGATTATAATCATTAATATACATTTGATGTTCTAGGATTTTGAATGATACAAATATTTTTCTGGGTTCTATGAATAGAAATGATGTTCTAGCACAGTTTTGAAGTCAAAGTATAGCTTTGAATGATGTAGGAATCTAAGAGTGATGATACCGGTTATATCTAATTGAATTCTGTGATTTCAAAATCAGAATATGTAATTAAATTTGAATGAGTATGGTTGTTTTGATTTCTATAAAAGAATGTATATTGTTGTGAAAGTAGGGAGTATAGTTGATGATTTGCTGAGTCAGAATCTAAGGATATAACATATTAATTGTGAATTTTATATATCTCTCGGGTATTACCTACCCGTTAAAAAAAAAATTCACAAGTAATGTTTTGTACCAGAGAATTTTATTACAATCTTTATGAAAATATACGTATATTTTCTTCAGATGTAATACAGATTTGATGAGTTAAGCTCATTTGATCCTAGGCTGGAATTAGAAATGAATAATCTCTAACATTAGAGATTACATAATCTTCACAGAGTATTTCACTACTGTGATCAATACTTCATTATTTATTCTTATAGATATTTCCTTAGTGAATCATGTTGATGCTCATAGAACTTTTGCTAACTTCGCAAGATACGAATGATGTTTTCTAGTAAGTTTCGAGTATATCGAAAGTGTAAAATCAAATATGTAATTGAATAATACACTTGGATTATTATGAAACGAAATTCATTGGGTTGAAACAGAGATTGTGGTTAACGATAGTTAAGTCGTTAATCGAAAGATTATAGGATATTAGTAATATGAATTTAGCCGGGTAGTATCTGCCCTTTTTCAATTCATACATAATAGCTTAGTATGAAAAGATATATTATGGTTTCCAAAATTTATATATACAATATATACATATAAATTCTTCAGAGAGAATGAGTTAATACTTCATAACTCGTTGATACAATATACGCGTTGTTGATTGTGGTGTCGATATCGTTGATGGTTATGAAGTTGGTGTAACTTGTAGTTTTATAGGTGTTGCTGGTGCTGACGATGTTGACGACACTGACGGTACTGGTAATGCTGATGGTACTGCTGATGCTGCTGGTAAAACAATTCTAGTTTGTAAATCATGCATCATTCCAGTCAGGGTTTCATTTCATCATTTCGCTCACTCATCTGGTTTGCAATTAGTACTAGAATAAATAATTTCTAAAACTTTTAGAAATTACATATTCTCTGCAGAATATTCCCTCGATGAAGTTATGAATCAATACTTCATCGTTTGGTATTGTTGGTACTCCTTGGTATTTACGGTGCGTATGATGTTGATGTTCGAGGTATAGATTGTGATGTTGAGGTGTGGGATGTGGACGTTGTTGTTAGTGGTGGTAATGGTACTGTTGGTGTTGCAAATGGTGGTACTGTTGTTGCCTGTGCCGCTGCTGGTGCTTGTAATCTTTGCACCATATTCTCCAAAACCACTACCCGAGTGCGAAGCTCGTTAACTTCTCCTATTACACCGGGGTGGTTGTCGGTTCGAACGAGCAGATAAATAAGATCTAGAATTTGGTATAGTATATAATCGTGACGAGATACTCTGGAAATGAGAGAGAAAATGGTGTTTCGGACAGGTTCGCCGGTAAGTGCTTCAGGTTCTTCGCCAAGAGGGCAATGTGGTGGATGGAAAGGATCGCCTTCTTCTTGTCTCCAATGATTAAGGAGGCTACGAACCCATCCTCAATTTATCCAGAATAGATGATGGCTGATTGGTTGATCCATTCCAGTCACACTACTTTCGAAACTTGAGTGGGATTCCATTTCGGAATCCGAGGGACTTGAACTAATGACGAATTCCATTTCGTACGATTGAATAAAGGATTTTTCGATATGAAATGGTTTCTGGCTATCGGATGGTATTCTAATTACATAGAATATCTATATATATAGAGTAAAGATTTCGTAGATTACGGAGGAATTTATGGAATATGTCAGGCTAAGTTTACAGTAACAGATACGCTAAGATATGAATTAGCAGATATGCTAAGATATGAATTAGCAGATACGCTAAGATATGAATTAGCAGATATGCTAAGATATGAATTTTGTCTATACACTATTCATGCAACCAATGCAGTAAGATGTGTCTAGACTAAGAATGATAATCATGTAATTTTCCGACAAAAATGATAAGCAAAACTTTTGACATGCAGACACGGTCAAAGTCCAGACTCATTAATGCATCTTAATACCTATCAGTTAGACACACTAATGCAAGACCTGGTTCGCTAAGACCACCGCTCTGATACCACATGAAGCGACCCATCCTAATCCATAAAGACGAATACAATAACATATGGTTACATTGTGAGGTATTTGACCTCTATATGATACATTTTTACAAACATTGCATTCGTTTTAAAAGACAAACTTTCATTTCATCGAAAGTTGACAGGCATACATACCATTTCATAATATCCAAACTATAAATGACCTAATATGTCATTTACTTAATAATAATCTTTATTGAACTCAACAATCTTGAATGCAACGTCTTTTGAAATATGCCATGAATGACTCCAAGTAATATCTTTAAAATGAGTAAATGCACAGTGTAAGATTTCTTTCAATCCTGAGAATAAACATGCTTTCAAGTGTCAACCAAAAGGTTGGTGAGTTCATTAGTTTATCGTAATCAATCATTTCCATAATTTTAATAGACCACAAGATTTCTATTTTCATTTTTCATAAACATCATCTCATATCAGGCATTTCGCACAAACTGCATAGAGATAAAAATCATTCATATGGTGAACACCTGGTAATTGACATTAACAAAACGCGTCTAGAATATCCCCATCATTCCGGGACTCTCATTGGACATGATAAAATCGAAGTACTAAAGCATCCGTAACCCGGATGGGGTTTGTTAGGCCCAATAGATCTATCTTTAGGATTCGCGTCAATTAGGGTTTCTGTTCCCTAATTCTTAGATTACCAGACTCAAAAGGGGTGATATTCGATTCGATAATCCAACCATAGAATGTAGTTTCGATTACTTGTGTCTATTTCATAAAACATTTATAAAAGCAGCGCATGTATTCTCAGTCCCAAAAATATATATTGCAAAAGCATTTATAAATGGAGCAAATGAAACTCACAATACTGTATTTCGTAGCAATTGTGCATATGATGGCATTGACAAGTATAGGGTTGGCCTCGGATTCACGAACCTATATCATTTATATACATATTAACACATATAATGGTAATCGAACAAATTTATGTATTGTTCTTAGTGATATAATTATTATATTTAATAATTTATAGGTTTCATTAATAATTTAGTTAGATATATTTACTTTATTTACTTTAGATACAATATTAATATAGTTGTGTTATATGTATTAAATATATTTTTATATAATTAATATTTATTTCTTATACTATTAATAATAGGAATAATATTAATAAAATTATACTTATATTAATATTAATAATGATAATACTAATACTAATAATAATGTTAATATTGACAATAAAAATGATAATAATAATAAAATATATAAAAAAATTTATAATGATAGTAATAATAATAAATTAGAAAGGTTTTATTATTTTTACAATAAAAACACTAATTTCGATAAAAATTCTTAATACTTAATAATAATACTTGTTAATAAATATATTAATGTTATTAATAGTAATAATAATAATAATGTTAATAATTATAAAAATAATAGTAATAATAATATTAATGATAATAATAATAAAATGTATAATTTTTATAATAATAATAATAATAATAATAATAATAATAATAGTAATAATGATTATAATAATAATAATAATAATAATAATAATAATAATAATAATAATAATAATAATATTTATCATAATCATATTATCATCATCTTTTATTTATAAGTTTATATATATGCAAATATGATCATTTACATTCATTAGTTATATTTATATTTCATGTTTACAAATACAAGTACAATACATATAACGTTTTCCCAACCTTATTAAGTTATAAATATTCATACACATTTTCATCAATTATCATTTTCTTTAATATAATCCTTATAATCTCATATACATATTCATATTCCTACTTTGATTTGTTAACAAAGTTATCCATTAAATAGGTTCATAATATTAGTTGCTATGATATAGTGGACTATTAATCAATAATTAATGAATAGATCAAAAAGCTATAAGTTTATACCATCGATAAAATTGAGTAAGGAAGAGATGAACGGTGATCCAGCGTGAGTTTGGTTGGCTCTATAGAATAGCTGCAATTATTATTATAAAGGGCAGCAACAGCAACTCGAAGTAGCAGCATAAAAGCAGCAACCGTCGAATAACAAACCAAGGACAACAGTAAGCAAGAAATGGCAGCAGTATTTGCTGTATAATTTGAATGGAAGCAGCAGCAGAAATAATATTAGCACACATTAGGTTTGATTCGATTTTGAAACTCGATAGAAGAAAAAAATAATAATAAATATAAAACATAAACCATGTGGCACGTCTTCACCTTCATCATCAATTTCAAACAATCATCCGAATTAAGACTTAAAATCGATCACAAGTGCTTCCAATAGCAGCGATGAAGATCATACGATCATAATCACGAACAGAAACATCACAAATTTTAAGAATTTCTGATGAACAGCTTCGTAACAAGGATGAACAAAAAAAAAATCAAAAACGAATATCAATCACTCTCATGACATGAATCCTACATGAAATGTGTTCCATAACATCCAACAAACACTTGTTGATCAGCGATTGATCCTGATATTTACATAATCTACTCAATTGATTCGTTGACCGGCGAAGAACGAACTTTGACTTTTCGAATTTGGATTCGATTCATTGAGTTAGGAGTTGTAATCGTGCAGATAACTCCACGATATCATTTAGAATACGTCTACATTCTTAGATTTTGATGATTGATTTGCAATTAGGCTTTTGATTAAAAGTTATAGCGAACAGAGGTAACGAGATTTTGTTCTTAAATTTTCTGTTTAAATCATCAGATAGGAGCAGGGAATCTATATCGTGCAGTAAATGATTGGTGCCGCAACAAGGATTGATCGATAGTTGTTTTGTAGTGAAGATTGTGGGCGACAGGAAATCACGAGCAAGGGGAAGAAACAGAAAAATATATAAAGCTGATTGTGATCTATATCTCGCGTAATATCCGTTTTATATATTATATATATATATATATATATATGTATATATATATATAATATTAATAATTAATAAATAGATATATTAATATTAATAATAATAATAATAATAATAATAATAATAATAATAATAATATTAATAATGATAATAATAATAATAATAACCCTAAATGATAATTTTTAGTAATGACATTAATGATAATAAAAATAGTAATAATAAAAATAACAAATTACTATTATCACATAATCATTTACATCGAAAGAAATATTATAAAGTTCTATGGTATTTATAAATTACTTATATTAAAATAATCATATAAATAATTATGTATAGAAATTATATATATTACATATATATTAACCTACAATTGTTAATATATATATATATATATATATATATATATATATATATATATATATATATATATATATATATATATATATTCATTATTAATTTCGTTAAGAAAATAAATCCTAAACTAAGAAATTAAAAATATTTTTAGCAAACCTAAAATTGATGTAACCTATTTACGCACCAACATTTATTTTTATATTTTCATATGATCGTATTTAAATTTACTTAATCACAATCGAATGTCAAACGAGTGTTACTGTTGTTTACTAAATAAATTCAAAATCACGTATATATATATATATATATATATATATATATATATATATATATATATATATATATATATATATATATATATATATATATATATATATATAACGTTCATGCATCCAGCGATTCGTTTTTAATTTATCTGACTACGATTTAATAACTATTACAAAGATTCATGATAAACATGAGACAACTCACATTCACACAAAACCAAATGTAACACCCTAGGCAAATCCCACATCGCCCACTAACATGAGTGATCATGGGATTATAAGGTAATACTCACGCTTAAATGACACAACGCGTTTTGGGACCACAGGCAGAGCAGATGTGTGAGTACGCTGCAGTTAAGCGTGCTCAGGCGAGAGCACTACCAGGATGGGTGACCTCCTGGGAAAGTGCTTCTCGTGTGTGGTCGCCAAGAAAAAGCCGTGCGCCTGCGGGCAAAGCGGACAATATTGTGGTCATGTTAAGCTGGGGTGTTACAGAATGGTATCAGAGCCACTCATGTGCCATTGGGGGTGGTGGGGCAAACCTCATCGAGGACGATGAGTCCCTAAGGGGGGGTGAATGTAACACCCTAGGCAAATCCCACATCGCCCACTAACATGAGTGATCATGGGATTATAAGGTAATACTCACGCTTAAATGACACAACGCGTTTTGGGACCACAGGCAGAGCAGATGTGTGAGTACGCTGCAGTTAAACGTGCTCAGGCGAGAGCACTACCAGGATGGGTGACCTCCTGGGAAAGTGCTTCTCGTGTGTGGTCGCCAAGAAAAAGCCGTGCGCCTGCGGGGAAAGCGGACAATATTGTGGTCATGTTAAGCTGGGGTGTTACACCAAAGACCAGTCAAGGATTAGGTTTCAGACAATTAAGAATTATAGTAGCATGCATATAAAGAAAAAGTTGTATGTACAGTGTACTAATGTGCTAATAATAATTGTAATTATATTTATAATAAATTTTATTATATCTTATATTATTTTATTTCACAAAATTAATTCTAATAACTAAATAATATAATATTTCAAATTATATTTTCAATTAATATATATATATATATATATATATATATATATATATATATATATATATATATATATATATATATATATATATATATATATATATATATATTTTAAATATATATGTATCTATTTACAAGTAGTTGTTCGTGAGTCGTCGGGAATAGTCCAATGGGTAATTAAACGTATGAAATCATCTTAATGTAACATGTCAAATGGGTTTATCTTGTTGACAACCATTATTCCAATTAATTACTATACATGATTTCACTTTTACATTAAATATTATGAAAGCTAAATGTTCAACTTATCAAAAGTCACGAGGAAATTATTGTAAAGCATGCTTTGAAAATTAATCAGGAATCTTCACTAACTTTTGTCCAATTACCGTTAATTGACACGTTTGTTCTTACATGTAAATCACTTTACCATTTATTCCGAATATCGTTAAAAGAATAGATTTCTTAAATCATAATGGACCTCACAGCAGAGACCCGAAATCATATCACAATGAATTTGATAATTCAATCATTTGATCTTATATTATACTTCCGTCGATAAATATATTAAACGTATATTGAAACAGATACGTTCAAGTAAAGTGTTATACATCTAATACCTTGTTGATGTTTCCAAGTTATAATATATATACATTTATATATACATCTATATTCATATCCAACAATATAATGGTTCGTGAATCGTTGGAATCTGGTCGAGGTCAAATGAATGTATGAACACAGTTTAAAATTCTTGAGATTTAACTTAACAAACTTTGCTTATCATGTCGAACTAATATAAAGATAAAGTTTAAATTTGGTCGGCAATTTCCGGGTTGTCACATTATGGATCAAGAAGCTACTAACGGAGATTGGTTTTCCACCACAAGAAGCTATTCAAATCCTATGCGACAATGAAGTAGCAATCTCTATTTTAGAAAACCCCGTTCAACATGACCGAACAAAACATGTTGAAGTAGATAGACATTTTATTAGAGAAAAACTGGATGCCGAAATTATTTCTTTACCACACATCAGATCAGAAGATCAATTGGCTGACATCTTAACTAAGTCAGTAAACGGAAGACTCTTCAGTGAAGTTCTTGGCAAGTTGAACGTCGGTAATCCTACCGTTCAACTTGAGGGGGAGTGTTAAAGAACAATAATAATAAAAGATAGTTACCTTGTTCCTTGAAAGGAAAGTTGACTATTGGATCAGAGGAAAGTAAACCTCATCATCTCCACATTTAGAGGGTCACAGGTTCACATAGCAGCAGCATCAACGGATACAAAATCAGATACAAGTCAACATATTTCCTAATGTATAAAGTGGTTCTAAAAAGTATATTGGATCCATACTTGTAATAGGAAATAGCTGTTAGTATTTTTCTTGTATAAATCTGCATCTCATGTAATGTAAAAACTTACTTCATCAGTTTTGTAATAACAGATACACATTCAAATGCTCTCAAATCTTGTTTTATTTACTTGAAATCACATTGAGTATTAATTGAGTTTTAAATCATTAAGTATGATTTACCGATCTCATTTATTGTTGTGATAAAGAATGGTAAAAACTTAAAATCTATAGTAAAAATTCTAAGTCATTGAGTATGAATTACCCCTTTCATTTATTAATATTATAGTAAAAAAGTTATAAAAGTAATCTACCTATGAATTACCCATTTCATTTATTAATATACTTATATATATAGATTTATATTATACGGATTTTTTATTAAATATATTTTATACATATCATCAAAAAATAATGAGGCTTCATAAATGTATTTTATCCATGGGTTTTTTTAATATCTTTAAACTGTAGTAAAAAAAAGATGGTAAAACTATAATAAAACTATAATCTTCTATTCTTATGTATAATAATATTTAAAGTTGAATATACTCGAGTACGTGAAATTTAACCTAAATATTATCTAAAATTTTGAATTTTTAATAAAAGTGAGTTCTATGCTATTAAATATGATTTACTTTCACAATATGATAAACTAAAATGGTAATAAATAAAAAGTTACCCTAGAAAGTTACATAAAAAATCAGTTTCAATAATATTATGATTACCTTACTATTATAAAATTGTGAGCTTTAATACAATTATGATTACTTATTTATTATAATAGACGAGTTTAAGAAAATAAAAATAAAAATATGATAAAAATAGTTGATTATATAATCATGATAACATAATTAAATGTTGTGTGTATAGTCTTTTAGTTTGATTATTAATATTAAGTTATTATTGTCATAAATTTGATCATAAATTTTCGTAATAACTAAAATTGATGCATGTTATACATAATAGTAATAATAATAATTCTAAACTTTTCATTTTCCCTAACAATTCATATTCCGATTTTCTTACGTTAAGTACCTAATTAAATGATGGTCATTGAGTTTTATTTATTATTATATATATATATATATATATATATATATATATATATATATATATATATATATATATATATATATATATATATATATATATATATTGAAATGGTTGTGAAAAAGATGAGTGGACAAATTTATTCATTTAATAATTATATTGCATTAAATAATATTTTTGTCACTTTGAGTTCATGAAAATAGATAAGTTTAAACTCTAGTACAAATTCTAAAAGTAAAAACTACCACTTGCTTACTTGTATGTTTAAATTATAATAAATAAATTATAAATTAATTATTAGTTATTCATTTCATTATAATTAATTATAAATAAATATAAATATAAATGCTAATTAAGTAAGACAAAATTACGCGCGTCGTCCCTGAACTTGTTTCCAGCCTTCTCACGTCATCCTGATTCTTTTTTTTTTGCTTGCGTCATCCCTGTTCTTGTAAAATATAACATAGGTCGTCCTTCTGTATACATTCCGTCCAATATCTCCGTTAAAGTCAATCATGTGCGAATCATGTGAGGGTATTTCAGTCTTTTAGTAACTTGAGGGATGACGCGCGTAATTTTGTCTAATAATAATAATTTGAGGGACGACGCACGTAATTTTATTTAATAATAATAATTATAATAATAATAATAATAATAATAATAATAATAATAATAATAATAATAATTGTTATTATATTATTATTATTATTATTATTATTATTATTATTATTATTATTATTATTATTATTATAATTACTATAATAATAATAATAATAATAATAATAATAATAATTATTATTATTATTATTATTATTATGTGCTTATTATAATAATTGTTTTTCGACACGCAATTTCGACGCGCGATTTCGACGCGAGTTTTAGAGGTGTGTTTTTCGACACGCGATTTCGACGCGCGTTTTCGACACGCGATTTTCAGGCGTGTTTTTCGACGCGCGATTTTGACGCGAGTTTTAGAGGTGTGTTTCTCGACACGCGATTCCGACGCGCGTTTTTGAGGCGTGTTTTTCGACACGCGATTTCGACGTGCGTTTTCAATGCGTGTTTTTCACGCGTTTTCGACGCGTCTCGAAAAACACGCCTGAAAATCGCGTGTCGAAAAACACGCCTCGAAAACGGGCGTCGAAATCGTGTGTCAAAAAACACACCTCTAAAACTCGCGTCGAAATCGCGCGTCGAAATTGCGTGTCGAAAAACAATTATTATAATAAGCACATAATAATAATAATAAAGCACATAATAATAATAATAATAATAATAATAATAATAATAATAATAATAATAATAATAATAATAATAATAATAATAATAATTATAATTATAATAATAATAATAATTATAATAATAATAATAATAATAATAATAATAATAATAATAATAATATAATAACAATTATTATTATTATTATTATTATTATTATTATTATTATTATTATTATTATAATTATAATTATTATTATTAAATAAAATTACGTGCGTCGTCCCTCAAATTATTATTATTAGACAAAATTACGCGCGTCATCCCTCAAGTTACTAAAAGACTGAAATACCCTCACATGATTCGCACATGATTGACTTTAACGGAGATATTGGACGGAATGTATACAGAAGGACGACCTATGTTATATTTTACAAGAACAGGGATGACGCAAGCAAAAAAAAAAGAATCAGGATGACGTGAGAAGGCTGGAAACAAGTTTAGGGACGACGCGCGTAATTTTGTCATTAAGTAATTAGCCCTTTTATTGGAGCGTCTGGATTGAATCCTCTCAAACGTCCAGTTTTCTCCTAACGGTCAAAAAAAAAAAGAAGCTACAAACTCCCCCAAATTCCTCCATCCCTCACCAAACCCTAATCAAATCTTTCACTCTCTTTCACAATCTGTGTACCAATTTCATCACTTTTTGTAAAAATGAGTGCTCTTAGCAAATACCCAGAAGCGATCAATACCAATAAAGATGTACAGATATGGAACAATGCTGTATTTGATAATGCCGGTGATTCAGAGTGTTTCAAATCGAATAATTTGATCAAATCACCATCTTTGTTGTTGAAGAAACCACCTGTTTCTATAAACCCATGTTCCGATTCTTATGATTCTTCATTTTCTAGTAAAGAGAATCAGAGCCCAATTGGGTTATCAAATTGTTCTGTTCTTGTTCACCAATCGAAACAGAAACCCAAACCCTTGAAGAATCTTGAAATCAAGTCTGGTTCTCTGAAATCAGAAAGTCGTGAAGAGAAGACTGATGAAGAAATCGAAATTGAGAAGGAAATTAGTAGATTGTATGCGAAATTGGAATCGATTCGATCGAAGAAAGCGGCAGAACAGAAAGAAAATAAGGTTCTTGAAAAACAGGGGAAGAAAGTGACTGCTAAGTTTCTGGATCCTGTTAAAGATTCAGGTGTCAAGAAGATGGAAGAATCTGGTTTTTCGAAACCGAAGATTCAAAGAAGAGGTTTTAGTTTGGGACCGAATGAGATCATGAATGCATCGAATTCGAAAGCGAAACAAATCGGTACAACTCCTGTTCAATCTACAAACAGAAGGAAATCTTGTTTCTGGAAATTAGATGATATTGAAGAAGAAAATTACGGGTTTTCTAAAGGGAGGAATTCGATCCTTAGACAAGCTGTTACAACTGTTGGATCGAAAAAGGGAATAAAGAAAGATGATCTGATTCTTGCAAGTGTTCAACCGAAAAAGCTGTTTGGAGATCAATCTGTTCCTGCTAAGAAGCCGTTAAAGCCTGGTAGAGTGATTGCTAGCCGTTACAATCAACCAACGGTCAATTCAACGATGAAGAAGAAATCGTTTACTGATAATGTTGACCGAAAGTCACGTGGTGGGACCGAGGGCCGAATGAAAAAGAAATGGGAAATTCCAAGTTTTGTGATACCAAAAAGATTGGAACTTGAGGATGATAATGAGACTGAAAATGATGAATTTGTTGGCCCGATTGATGTGGTGATGCCTGTAGAGTTACCGAGGATTAGAGCAGTTCGATTTGTTGATGATCAGGGTCGGGATTCGGGCCCAGCTAAAAGGGTTGCTGAGTTAGTTGGAAAGAAGTCTTACTTTCATGAAGATGATGATGATGATGAAGAGGAAACTGTTTGTCAGCAACTGAGTTTTGAAGAAGATTGAGATTAAACAAATAAATAAATAAATAAAGAATGTAAGCAAATGTTTTGTTGCTGTTTTTCATTCATTTGTGATTTGTGATTGTTTGTGATTGAAAGGAAAGCTTGACTTTTGCTTTCCCTATATGAATATGGTTATGAATATGGATAATATCTTCAAGTGCAGTGTTATTTTTTAGTCTATTTATTAAGCAGCTGTATGATTGTATGAGTTGTAGTGATTATAAAGCTTTATAGTTACAGTTTTTATTGACACGTTGAAAGTTATATTAATTTACTGTCATTGTAAATTGTAATAATATGTTTAAAAAACTTGATATAAGTGACACTATGCCATAAAATTTGCAACAACAAACAATGCCCCTATCAGAACTGATTTGTCACTAAATTTAGTGAGCAAAGGCAACCTACTCTGCAACAAATTTGTGTACTGTGTTACTACTAACTTGATGTATAGGATATATTCTACTTATTATATGTCATTTCACACCCCAACAATGCACAAAACATATTCTACAAGTTCTTCAAATATGAGTTGATACATAAAGCAAGTCTTTTAAGCTCAAATAGTGGAAATTTTGGCCATTTGAGTTATAAATGACCATGAAAGGATTGATTTGGGTGACTTAATCTCAAACTGAGCAAATAATAGTAGTTAAACTGGAAACGGGTCAAATGTCGCGGCTATATATAAATTTTCAAATTCCTTTACAAAAGTGTTCTAGGGACACCTCAACCACTAATACAAAATACTACCTGTTTTCACCCAACACCCAAGCCATCCGACCCGCCCATTTTGACACCTCAAATAAGAGTGGCTTTCATGCATAATTAATTGTGGCTTAGCAGTATTCTCAAACGGCTTAAGGTAATATCTATAGATGACATGACAACTCTGTTAAAAAAGCTCGGATAATGATCATTATCTCCGTGCTGTATGTAGATGGCGTTACCAGGATAAGTTAGTAACCTATTACTGCTGTAATAAATCAACATCATCTTTATCACATCAATAATATAATTTAACCATTATATATAAGTACCACGGTAATAAAATGAAATAACAAATTTTTTTTTTTTTTCCGAAAGGCAATGGAATTATCACGAAACGGATACAACACGAACTATAGCCCATTACATACAATTTTGGGCATATAGAAAACAGAACTCGACTAGTTGCTAAGGACGCAACTCAAGAAATACAAATTTAGAGGAGAATACACGAAATTACACGGAACAAACCCTTAGAGGGTTGGTTAGCCAAAATTTTGTTTCTTGAATGGCAAAAAATATTATACAGCGCAGATGTGAGGATATTGACTAACCTTCCTAGGGTGATGAGTCTCTTGTCTTCTGCGTCTTTAGTTACATAAGCAATCCTGTTTTTGTTTCAAGGAATCACACATCAAATCAATAGAAAAAGTAAATAATAATTAAAATAACAACTAAACTACTACATTAACAGTAATGGGAGAAAAATAAACCATTGGGTATTTCCTATAAGCTGAACATAATGGGAGAAAAATAAAACTTACTAGCAATTAATTCAACTCCAAGCCTTAAAAACTAACTAAGCGTCTTATTCATATGAATTTATACAATTGTTGAACTTACTTCAGTAACATCTTTGTAGCAGTTAAATAATTAAGGAACCAAAGATGCATGTACCTTGAATATTGTATACTCTCGGCCCATCATAGCATACCAATTATTCAGCATCCCGTCTGCCACACCTGGCTGCTCGACTTTGTTGGAGGTTTTATTAAATTCTTTCGTGTAGGGTAAAATAATCGATAGCCGGATAAATCACTGAATCGTGGTATCACTTTCCGAAAGTAATTATTCGACCCTTATAGCCTGGGTTACACGAATATCACTTTGGGATAAGACAGAGATTAAATTCTTGTTTTGGCAGAAACAAGAATTCCTTTTGCAGAAGAATATTTTGGTGTTCGTAACTTGTATCCTTACTCATGCATATTGGTTAATATATTTATATACACCCTTATCATGAAAGAGTCTTTTATTAAAATCAATTGGCCGATTGATTAATAAAAGTATCTTCTATAATATTCAAAAGTGGTTACAGGAAGAATATTTCTATAAACAAATATTATCACTTCCATCATTAAAGTAAAAGTTGTTACTTTTACAATAAACAAATATTATATTTTACAACTATCAAAGCATGAGTGATCACTTTATAATAAACAAGTATTATTCCTTCAACCACTAAAGCAAAAGTGGGTGCAAGAATTCTTCCGTAATCACTCAAAATTGTGTTAAGTGTTTTCTTACTGCTGTCTCTTAAGAACCAGCACTGCAAAAGGACCAGCAGCGCAAAAATCAGCAAACAGGACCAGCAGCGCAAAAGAGTCAGCATAGGGACCAGCAGCGCAAAAGTCAGCAAACAGGACCAGCAGCGCAGAGGAACCAGCAAACAGGACCAGCAGCGCAGAGGAACAAGCAAACAGGACCAGCTGCGCAGAACAACCAGCACAGGGACCAGCTGCGTAGAACAACCAGCACAGGGACCAGCTGCGCAGAACAACCAGCACAGGGACCAGCAATGCAGAACAACCAGCACAAGGACCAGCAATGCAGAACAACCAGCACAAAACACTTAGCCAAATTTCAGCTTACTAAGAAAACTTAGTACTGAAAACACTTAGTCAAATTTCAGGTAGACCAAGTCATGATAGTAAATAATGGAAAACCACTTTTAGGTCCGGGTAATCTATCACTTAATGGGTGTACACTCCGTACCTCCAAACCCATTTACAAGTGTAGATTAAAACCCACAATTACACTAAATTTCCAACAATCCTCCCCAATTTAGTGCAATTCGTTTCATGAGAATTAAACAAATTAAAACAAAACTCATGCATAAATGAAAATATCTTGAAGATTGAATTTTCACCTTAGTACATTACGCATTTCAAATATTCGAGAATCGGGGTGTTATAAGAATTGAACCCTTCAACCCATTTGAATAACTGAAAATAACATACACATAAGTTTTCAAATACTCTAAAGCTATCCTGACACTTTACAAGCCATGTGTCCATATCCTTTCATGAATGTATCTAAAGCAAAAGTCCAAGCTTTGTTGAAGCGGCAAAAATTCACATTCACATAGGTAGTTGATTTCAGTCATGCACCTGCTCATGCACTTTTTCAAATGAACTATTAAGAAGCCAGACTTCAACCTCTCCTTCAGCAGGTCCGAGTACATACAATACCTTGGGATGATACAAAACTTATGTACTCCAAATTTCTAAGTATAAGCCTTCCACATTGAATTCAACTTCTAATTTTCATCAGAAGGGAATTGGGTATCTTATAATTAGAAATTTATGTGGACTTTAAACCCATCCCCACAGCAGACTTGTTCACCAAGTCTCTTGCCAATCCATTCGTCAAGTGATCAGCTAAATTCTGTTGTGACCTCACGAACACTATAGAAATCACCCCATTCATGATGAGTTCACGAATCATGCTATGTCTGACACCTAAGTGTCTAGACTTTCCATTGTACATCTGGCTATAAGCCTTTGCCAATGTCGCAGTACTATCACAATGGATAGACATGGGTGCTATAGGTTTAGGCCATAATGGTATCTCATGGATCAAGTTTCTAAGCCATTCTGCTTCTTTACCAGCAGCAGCTAAAGCAACAAACTCAGATTCCATCGTTGAGTTGGTAATACATGTCTGCTTCTTAGAAGCCCGTGAAATAGCACCTCCCCCAAGCAAGAACACCCAACCACTCGTTGAAGAATGATCTTCAATATTGGTTATCCAACTCGCATCAGAATATCCTTCTATTACCGAAGGAAACGCATTATAAGATAAACTATAGTCCATAGTTTTCTTCAAGTACTTCAGTACCCGCCTAATTGCTTGCCAATGATGAGTACTAGGATTACTAGTATATCTACTCAGTTTTCCCACAGCAAAAGCAATATCCGGCCTTGTACAAGTCATGGCGTACATCAAACAGCCAATCACCTGAGAATACTCAAGTTGTGATACAGCTTCACCTTGATTAGGCATAAGCTTCTCACTTGGATCAACAGGGGTACTCACAGGATTACATTCAAAGCAATTGAACTTTTTCAACACCTTCTCAATATAATGAGATTGACAAATCGAAATTCCTTTGCTTTCACGTTTGATCCTAATGCCAAGGATAACGTCAGCCTCCCCCATATCTTTCATGGAGAATTTTGATAACAAAAATTCTTTTGTTAAATCAACCTGACTTTGGTCAGTCCCAAAGATTAACATGTCATCAACATATAGACAAATTATAACTCCTTTACCAGAATCATCAAATTTATTATATACACATTTATCTGCTTGGTTTAATTTAAAACCACTAGATAAAATCACTTCATCAAACTTTTGATGCCATTGCTTAGGTGCTTGTTTCAAACCATATAAGGATTTCACAAGTTTGCACACCTTGCCTTCATTTCCTGGCATGACAAAGCCCTGAGGTTGGTTTATATAAACCTCCTCATCCAATTCACCATTCAAGAATGCTGTCTTCACATCCATCTGGTGAATAACTAGATTGTGAATCGTAGCCAAAGCAATCAGCAGTCTAATGGTAGTGATACGTGCCACGGGAGCATAAGTATCAAAATAGTCAATTCCAGACTTTTGTCTAAAGCCTTGAATGACTAACCTTGCCTTGAATTTTTCAATAGTTCCATCCACCTTCATCTTCTTTTTGAAGATCCATTTGCAACCCAAAGGTTTGCAACCAGGAGGTAGATCAGCTAACACCCAAGTGTTATTGCCCATGATAGAATCCATCTTATCATTAATTGCCTCTTTCCAGAATGCAACATCCTGAGACCTCATTGCTTCATCATATGTTTTAGGATCATCATCAACATTGAAACAATACGAATATTGGGTAGAAACATCATCCCTAGAACCTTCAACTAAGTATAGTTGAAAATCTCGTCCAAATGATTTAGCTTTCCTTTTTCTTTTGCTTTTTCGAAGCTCAAGTGACTGATCAACAACCTTTTCAGAGACTTCATCATTACAATCCTTATTGGATCCCTTGAATCAATCACAGAATTGATTGAGACAAACTCATTAGGCTCTATTACATAGAACCTATATGCCTTGGAATGTTCAACATATCCAACAAATATGCAATCTATACCTCTTTCACCTAAACTTTTCTTCTTGGGATCAGGTAGTCTTACAACCGCCCTACAGCCCCATACCCGAAGATAATTCAAGTTAGGTTTCCTTTTATTCCAAAGTTCATAAAGTGTAATCTTGTTTCTTTTGTTAGGAACTCTATTAAGCAAATAACAAGCTGTTAACATAGCTTCCCCCCAAAATCCTTCACTTAAACCCGAATAGGATAACATGGAATTAACCATTTCCTTAAGGACCCTATTCTTCCTTTCAGATATACCATTTTGTTGTGGAGTATATGGAGCTGTGGTCTCATGGATAATACCAACGGATTGGAAATACGATTGGTCAATGTATTCACCTCCCCTATCCGTTCTAAGTCTTTTAATCAAAGCCTTTTGTTGTAATTCTACTTCAGTTTTAAATATTTTAAATTTATCTAATGCTTCATCCTTAGTATGTAACAAATAAACATAGCAAAATCTAGAAGCATCATCAATAAAAGTCACAAAATATTTCTTGTTCCCTAAAGTAGGAGTAGCATGCAAATCACATAAATCACTATGTATTAATTCCAAAATTTCAGTATCACGATGTACATTTTGAAATGGTTTCTTAGTGATCTTTGTTAACATACACGTTTTACACTTTTCATTGTTCATGTCAAAGGCCGGTATTAATCCATCTTTAGACATACCTTGCATTCTTTTAAAGTGTACATGTCCTAGTCTAGCATGCCAAAGTGTAGAATTTTTTATGCTAGAAGTAGATATAAAAGCAAAATTAACATTCAAGTGATTAATGTTAAGTCTAAACATTCTATTGCATAAATAACCAAAACCAACAAACATACCATGTTTTGACAAAACAAACTTATCAGATTCAATCACTTGTTTATAACCACAACAATTTAACACACTACTGGAAACCAAATTTTTTCTTATTTGTGGTACATGCAAAACATCAAACAAACAAATAGTTTTTCCAGAACTAAAACACAAATCCACACTTCCACGTCCATGAACAGAGGCTGTTGACTCATTTCCCATATGAAGAATTGATCCATCAGTCACGGACTCGTAAGTCTTGAACCAAAATCTATCCTTGCATACATGGGTGGTGGCTCCCGAGTCAACCCACCACGCGACATCATCATCCTGCACAAAATAAGCCTCAGATATATATGAAACATAATAATTCTCATTTGAATTATTAAATATATTCTGACCTTTCGAGTTGTGGTTGTTTAAACCATTTCCCGAACCGCTTGTGCTAGATCCTTTGGCATTATTATTACCAAAAATAACCTTGCAATCCTTTTTCATGTGTCCAGTTTTACCACACTTCCAACAAGTCAATTTAGACTTCTTGTTCGGATTAGCCTTGTTATAACCTTGATGTTTACGTTTGCCCTTTTTGTCATTATTACTAGTGAACTTTTTATGTTCCACCATATTGACAACAGACGTACCAGCAACTTCGTTGCTCTTTGGCTTGTCATTATCCTGCAACCTGAGGGATTCCTCAATACGCAGATGACTACCCAACTCAACAAGAGTTAACTCCTCCTTCTTATGTTTCAAAGAATGTTTAAATTCTTTCCAAGATGGAGGTAGTTTATCAATTATGCTTGAGACTTGAATAGACTCATCCATGTTCATCTTATGTTGTGTGAATTGACCAAGTATACGAATGAGCTCATTGTATTGTTCCAAGACCGGTCTAGAATCGACCATCTTGTAATTATTAAAATTACTCACAAGGAACTTTTTACTAGAAGCATCCTCAGACATATACTTGGTTTCTAAACAGTCCCATAGTTCTTTAGAAGATTCAACATTTAGGTAAATATCAAAAAGGGAATCAGCCATACCATTGAGGATTAAACCTCTAGCGATGTAGTCATCGTTCTCCCACTTGCACCTTTTCCGAATTTGTTCAATAGTGGCATCATCACCATGATCTTCAGGAATTGGTGTGCTGAGTACGTACACCACACTCATGCTGCTCAGAAAGAAGTGCATCTTCTTTTGCCATCTCCTAAAATCAATTCCCTCAAACTTATCAAGTTTGGAGAAATTCGCCGTCATGTGTTTCATCGTAGCCACCATCGATTATAACAAATAATTACTTTCGATTGTTGGAGGTTTTATTAAATTCTTTCGTGTAGGGTAAAATAATCGATAGCCGGATAAATCACTGAATCGTGGTATCACTTTCCGAAAGTAATTATTCGACCCTTATAGCCTGGGTTACACGAATATCACTTTGGGATAAGACAGAGATTAAATTCTTGTTTTGGCAGAAACAAGAATTCCTTTTGCAGAAGAATATTTTGGTGTTCGTAACTTGTATCCTTACTCATGCATATTGGTTAATATATTTATATACACCCTTATCATGAAAGAGTCTTTTATTAAAATCAATTGGCCGATTGATTAATAAAAGTATCTTCTATAATATTCAAAAGTGGTTACAGGAAGAATATTTCTATAAACAAATATTATCACTTCCATCATTAAAGTAAAAGTTGTTACTTTTACAATAAACAAATATTATATTTTACAACTATCAAAGCATGAGTGATCACTTTATAATAAACAAGTATTATTCCTTCAACCACTAAAGCAAAAGTGGGTGCAAGAATAATTCTTCCGTAATCACTCAAAATTGTGTTAAGTGTTTTCTTACTGCTGTCTCTTAAGAACCAGCACTGCAAAAGGACCAGCAGCGCAAAAATCAGCAAACAGGACCAGCAGCGCAAAAGAGTCAGCATAGGGACCAGCAGCGCAAAAGTCAGCAAACAGGACCAGCAGCGCAGAGGAACCAGCAAACAGGACCAGCAGCGCAGAGGAACAAGCAAACAGGACCAGCTGCGCAGAACAACCAGCACAGGGACCAGCTGCGCAGAACAACTAGCACAGGGACCAGCTGCGCAGAACAACCAGCACAGGGACCAGCAATGCAGAACAACCAGCACAAGGACCAGCAATGCAGAACAACCAGCACAAAACACTTAGCCAAATTTCAGCTTACTAAGAAAACTTAGTACTGAAAACACTTAGTCAAATTTCAGGTAGACCAAGTCATGATAGTAAATAATGGAAAACCACTTTTAGGTCCGGGTAATCTATCACTTAATGGGTGTACACTCCGTACCTCCAAACCCATTTACAAGTGTAGATTAAAACCCACAATTACACTAAATTTCCAAAAGACTTGTGCACTAATAGAGGACGGAGCTCTTAAAGATTAACATTTCAATCAGTTCTTATGTTTTGCTTGTTGCCTTACGTTCAATAGACTCCGACGTAACGCGAGTCGAATCCTGTGGTGGCGCTTTCGACGCTCCAGTTTTCCTTTGCGCGCTACCAGTGTGTAAAGAAGGGAGCACGCATCCCACTTCTTTCAGCAACCTTGCTGCTTCTTAATTTGAGATGGTCCTTAGTTGCGGACCTATTGAAACATCTGGTCCCTCACTCAAAGGGTTCGACTTTTCTACGTTGAGAAACCTGAGAACCTGAGTTTGACCCGTCATGAAAGTTGTCTGGTACTGTCTACTCGCTTTGAAAAATGACTCATGTGGATACGCCCCTGGGGGTGATGAAGCTGTCATCAACATTTTTTTTGTAAAGGATCGTATTACTCCTCCGAAGTGATTGGAGTTGGGTCGGACCTCCAGACATCTTTACGGTTCACTATACACGGGTCCCACGGATGACGCCAAATGATCAAGTCAAATTTGACTTGAGTGCAGAATTTTTTTTTTATATTGTGATTAGGATTCTAACCTCATAAGAAAGCCTCTCGGTTAGAATGGTTGAGATGGAGGGGGTGTTGGTGGTTGACTTTTGCCAAGCCTCCCTAATGATCGTAGGTATTAGGTTTAATTAAGCATGTGCGATTAGCCTTTAAAATGACACACTTAGGATGCGTTTAATAAAACTGAATGATTAACCGTTGAATGGTTCATAATGTGAATGATTCAAAGGTTCTGAATGACGATAAGTTATTTTATAATCATTTTGAATGAGCAATGTTAATAATGTAAAATTACCATATTAACATTTATATGAATAAAAACTAGAATATAGTTGTTTAATAAGTGTTCTTGATATAATTTAAAGAAGATTTTAGTTAAAATTTATATGCTTAATGGTTAAGATAGTATTTTAGCAATGAATGATTCAACACTGAATATCTAAATCACTCAGCGTCATCTATCATTCAGATGTCAGAAACAAACGCACTGAATACTGAATGGTTCAACATTCAACGCTGAACCATTCCATTAAGAGGTAAACAAACATACTCTTAACCTTGTTATTTATAGGATGATCAATTTACGGTTACTAAGATAACTTCTCCTTCCTCAACTATCCTCCCAGAGTCTTCTTATTCGAAAGTTATGACGATCCTCAATCATACCCACTTAGAAAATTCCAGACACACGTTGATAACGTCGCTCACCTGGCGAAACGAGTGCAACGTGTTAATATGGCGCATCGTACTTTGAACCTTACATTGTACCTTAGTTATTCATAGTTAGGAAACAACTATGCTTTTGCTGCACGTGGTCGTGACATGGCGTGACGCACGCCATTAAATACGGAGTAGGATTTTTTTCAATGATTATATGGAAAGAACAAAATATGTATTGTTTTGAATTGCATTATTAGTATTAACCACTCTTAATTATTAATTATTAAATTATTATTACTCCGTATTAATTTTACTGGTCGTTACTCGTTAGTCAATCAGAAAACTTCAGAAGACCCCTTCCAACACTCCAAAAGTACAAATTATCATCAAGGTCATAATAGTAATTTTAGAAAACGTGCCAACCACCACCAAACAGTTTTAAAACTTCGAACCTAGTGACCCCTTTCAAATTGAAAACGTGTCAACCACCACCAAACAGTTTTAAAACTTCGAACCTAGTGACCCCTTTCAAATTTCAATCCCCCCTCATGGGTACTCTCGTAATTTTACCTAACAATTCCAACTCACTCTCCGATTCTCGTCCACTTCTTAACCTTTTCTTTTCTTTTTCTTCGGACACAAAACAAAAATCAAAATAAATAATAATAAAAACAAAATAAAAAAGAAAGCCATCGTCTGCTATCGTGCGCAATCTTAACTTCCGGCGAGTTTTAATATTCCGATCGGGTGTAGTAACCAACGCTGTTTGTAACAATGGCCGAACAACAGTACTCGAAAGCAAAAATATCAGTATGGTGGGACATCGAGAACTGTCAAGTACCAAAAGGTTGTGAACCGCATTCGATCGCCCAAAATATAAGTTCTGCGTTGGTGAATATGAATTATTGTGGGCCCGTATCTATATCTGCTTACGGTGATACTAATCGGATCCCTTCTTCTGTTCAACAAGGTCTTAATAGTACTGGAATCGCCTTAAATCACGTTCCTGCTGGTATATACTTGCACTCTGTTTTTTTTTTATCGTATATAATTTATAATTTATATTTATATATGCGGAATTATATATAGTAGAGTTCAATTTATTGACATGAGAGTTTGATTGAGTAGGCTGTGGTGGAATTGAAGTGTATAAACCCTAACATGAGATGTTTAACATGATAAGTAGATCTGTTTGTATAATTGGCTATACATACGCTAATTGTTTGTATTTAAGTTATGAGCCGTAGAGATTGATCATAATTTTTTGTTTTGATAGTTTAAGGACTTAATTGTGGTGAAATTTAATAGTATAAACACTGGTATAGGTGTATAAGTAGATCTGTTTACTCGATCGAAGTTATATATGGAGTATGTATCTAGTTATTGATTTAGGTTATGGCTTATCAGCCCTGGAGATTGATTATTTGTTTTAGATTTGCAGTGCCTTTTTTTCATGTTGAATTATTTTATGAGTCATGCTAAGTGTACTACTATGTACTTGTATTTATTATCTAACTATGTGCTACCTACAAAATATGTCATCTGTTTATGTATCATCTATGTAACTCTAACATTGCAGCTTTGTGTGTAAGTCATTCTGGTTAGGTAGTTGAGTTTCGCAGCAGCTTTTTTTCTACTTGTTATATCTTCTTCTTTACTTCCTTCTACATACATACTAGTGAATTAGAATGTTAATTATCTTACGTGCTTGCAGTTTTGTTACAAGACAACCATCGTACTTGCAAACACAATGATTCATGTAGCGCGTTTTATCATTTTTTACTTCATGTTGGCTGGAGGTCCTTTCTGGATGCAGCCTCTATGCCCTCGAGTAGAGGGAGGGGAGACTTTTTCTACTCGTAGGTGGAGAATTGATTTTATTTATCTGTGGGTAGAGGAATGACTTCCCTTTTACTTTGGGGTAGAAGAAAGACTGACTACATCTCACCTCCCCATACTCCACATTGATGGAATTGGGTATTGTTGTTGTTGTTGTTGTTAAACTTAACAATTTGGACAAATTATAATCATTTCTTGTTTTTCTGAATCAAGTCATACGATCTTACAAATTTAAATAGCTGTATGTTGTTTTGATTCGTAATACAAACGTAATCTTGGAACTGAAATCGAACGCTAATAAAACTAAGCATAAGTGAAAAGTTGCTTCTCATTTTTAGATTGAGAGTATAAGTTGTTTGAGTTGGTTATAAGTAGGAACATGTTATGTGCGGTTTCATTAAGTAATGAAAAAAGTAGAGAATTGTGTAAATTTAATAAAGAAATGCAGAACTTATTTAGGAGTTTTTCTTTACTTTTGCGTTCTTAAAGTTGACTGTAAAGCCATTTGTTTATTGTAAATGTTTCGATCATTGTTCTTGGCAACTATATTAATCTTTTACGCATTTCGCTTATTATGGACAGTTGGTTGTTTAATATCAGTGTTTAGTGTCGTTTACCTTCTTATTTCAAATATGATGATTGTTTTGCAGTGTTTTGCAAGTGTGATGATTAAATGTCTACATCACTCTACCAATCACCATTTTCTTAAATTCTTTTCCAATTCGTATTGTGTTAACATAATGAAAGTTATCTAATATGGTTTTAATGTATCTTAAAAGCTTCTTTTTCTTGTTTCTAGGCGTTAAAGATGCAAGCGACAAGAAAATCTTGGTAGACATGTTATTTTGGGCGGTCGATAACCCTGCCCCAGGCAATTATCTGTTAATTTCTGGTGATAGAGACTTCTCAAACGCTCTACATCAATTACGAATGCGGAAATATAATATTCTTCTAGCGCAACCTCATAAAGCATCTGTGTCTCTTCTTGCCGCAGCAAAAAGTGTCTGGCTATGGACTAGCCTTTTAGCTGGAGGACCACCCCTATCAAATGTTGAATCAGCTCAACCAGTTGATAATAGCTACGGCCAGTCAGTACAGATCCCAGTTTCTGAGCCAGTTCAAATAGTAGATAATGGGTACGCGAATACCAGTTCGGGTTTTCAGAAATTCCCAAGTATGGGAAAATCAGTTGATTATAGACCAAAGGGGAAGTCACTAAGGAAAAACTACAGTCAACCAGTTATATCTAGAACTGCAAGTCCGCCAACTGGGAGTATAGAAAATCAGATTAAATCGAACTCTCAGAAACCAGGATATATGCAGCCTAATCACATCCCAAATGTTTCTTCAAGTGGATCAAACCCTTATCACATTCCTGTTCGCCCTGATTATTTGTGGAACAGTGGAAATAATATGACTGGCTACCAAGGTCATAATCCACAGTCAATAAATCCTACTAATCCCCCTGGAACTTCTGCACTTGCCCCAATAAATTTCTTTCCTCCCAATTCAAATACGCGTCCTCATCATACGCCTCACGGGCCTGACTTTTTTCCTGATGTTGGTAAACTTAACTTAACTGATAGCTCAGTAATGACTAAATCACATTATGGAAGACATTCAGCACATAATTCCATTGATTCTGCAAATCAACCATACACAAACAGTCCACATAAGGGGCATGGTATGCCCAAGAAGTCTGCTCTGAACAAATATTCGGTTAATAATACCGATTTTAAGCCATCATCTTCCTCACCATTGGACACCACAAATGGTTTTGGTGTGTGGGGCACACCTGGATGCCCAAAACCTTCCGAACATGTCCTAGGCTCAATGGGGGTGATATTACTTGCATTGAGCACGCTGAAAGCTGAAAAGATAGCACCTACTGAAGCTAACATAATTAGCTGCATACGATATGGGAATCCCAAGCAGCGCAATTTTGATGTTAAGAAGGCGTTAGAGACTGCCGTCAAGCAACAATTGGTAGTGAAACAAAATCTTGGTTCAATACCGCTCTTTGTGGGTAAAAATGAAAGCTTATGGAACTGTGTGAACCCTGAAAGTAATAATGTTAAAGATCACTCAAAACAAACATGGGATGAGCTCCGAAAATTCTTATCAACTCCTTTTGGTCGTTCAGCAATAGCAGGTTCTAGTTGCAGGTAACATGTGCTTATGCTTCTAATTAGTTATTTGGTTGCCTTTATGGCTGTCTTGAAACTAAATTTATGCGTTGATAAATAATCGTAATTAAAAATTCAGTTTGTAACGGAATGGATTTAGAAATCTGGTTTGAAGTTGGAACAGTAGGTTCTTTTTGTGTTTGTTTGAGTTCATAATGATTAATCAAGTATTTAATGGGTACAACTGGCCAAATCAAATGGGAATTCAATGCAAGTCACTAAAGTATAAATTTGTATTAAGCAAACCTTCAATACATTTTATGTTAACATGTTTACAGAAACTATCTTCACAAATTTTGAAAATTACTTTTACAAGAGATGTAGATATAGTTTATATTAAATGGTGGCAAAAAGAAGTATAAAGAAGTACTTTCATTTTCCCTTAAATAAATTGTTTTTGTGGGGGTGTAAAAGTGATTTTGTGACCCTTAGTAATCGAATTAGCATAATGAGAATCACCAGATCCTAGTGCTAAAAACTGATTATTGTTACTTAAAGTAGCAATAATCAGTTTTATATCTCATGTCCAAACACCATCTATATGATTTGTGTTGAGCATCATCTGACAAGTGATCAATGTTGTTTATGATAGATACGAGGCGGCAACTATCATTAAGAGTTCATGCTTAAAAGATCATGCTTTGGGTGATATTCTTCAGATTGTGCATTTAGCTATCATTGGAAAAAAGTGGATCGTACATAATCCATCTGGATGGCAGCCTGTTATTATTACTGTTCCAGAGACCATTTGCCATCAGAGCATTGAAAATCAACAAGTCTGAGGTCAGAGATGGCCTGTTACTAGTTAGTTTTATTTTCTTATGTTTTATTTGGTCACTTAGTAGTAATTCTAGTAGTTAAGTTCGACTGAATCAAGGTCAAACATGATAGAGAAAACTTAGTTTAGGTTGCACATAAATAGTTTCTTTTGAGGATATAAGGGTTTCACCATCCTCATTTTCTAAGCCATCCATATACTTGGACTGCTGGACATGAATAGCCACTAATCAAACCCGTCAAATAAAAGATCCGTCCTTTTACATCTTGATATGGATCAATTGTTGACAAGAATGTTGACAAGAGACTACTTGTCATGTGCATAATTGCAACTCCGTTACTTATAATTGAGGGTTGTTGGATGAGTGTATGATAATGGATTTATACGAGATCTGTTTGTACTTGTATGATGATTGACTGGTCGAATGGAAGACGATATTTTGTACTATAATTCAGAAGACTGTAGTACATACAAAGAAGCAATAAAAGGAGTATATGGGTATTTTATGTCCTGAGACTGGTGTAGTTTTTAAGGTGAAAATGATGATGAAACTTTTGAATATGTTATGTTATGAAATTAAAGTTTAAGGCGAAGATGTCAATTAAGTTTGAATTTGTAACATTCTGAAACCATTAAGGGTTTAATGTTATGTTCTGAAATTGAAATATCAAGGGATAGATAATGATCAAATTTGTGTATGTTGCGTTCTGAAGCTGAAGTATTAAGTGAGAGATGGCCATCAAATTTGCATGGTATGTTCTGAAACTGAAGATATAAGGGAAAAATGATCAATTAATGTATAGTTATGTGTTAAAACTAACGTTTTATAGGGAACGATGATCAGTTTTGAACAATTTAGTTCTGAAACTGAAGCTTTAAGTGGAAGATGATGATCAATTCGAGTATAATACGTTCTGAAACTGAAGTAATAAGGGGAAGGTATTGATCAACTTTAAATATCTTTACGTTCTGTAAGTGGTGAAGTTTTTCATAGGGGAAGATGATAATTTGATTCTAAAAATGCGGTTCCACTAGCAAATTTAAACTAGAAGATAATCAGATTTCATGATGCTTTTATGTTCGTTCTGAAAATATACGGGCAGGATGATGATCAATAATAGCGCATTTATTGTAAAAAAAGGTTGAGCAGCATTTTGGTATCAAATTAAAGCGCTATGAAGATGTATCTTTGAAGCAGTTGCTTTATACTAGCTCCGACCCGTTAAGGTTTGATGGGTAAAATTTATGATACGAACATAGCTTAAGATCTGCTGATGTTTATAAGCTACATTGATAAGTCTTTCATTTGGATTATTAAAATTTCTATTTGTGAATTTATTGTTTCTAGTATGACATTGAAATTACATTCCTGATTCTGGTAATTAACCTTATATTTTGTAATATATGGTGCTACTATGACATTGAAATTTCATTTGGTTTTCTGTAACATAAAGGTGTTGGGATTATATGAAATGCATGTATTATTGGATCCCAGTAGATTTATCTAGTACATGTTCCTTTGTTTTTGTTGAAGCCACAACAAAGAAAAAGAGATACATTTTTGAACTTTCACTTTAGTTTTTGGAACTGCAAGAATCACAGAAAACCTGTTTCTGCTGGTGCTACAAAAACCTATAAAACTGGTAGTTTTAGTCTTCTGACATGGTTTTTAACACGTAAATTTAAATTTCCAATGTTGGTTTTTACCCTACTGTAAAAATTAAACATTTTTTTTTTCCTGTTTTGTCAATGGTTAGAACTTAAAACAAGTAAGGCATCTCCATAATACAAGTCCATTGTGTTACTCCGGTATTCAAGCACATTGATGTCTTGTTTAAGTCAAGTTATAGAGATGTTTCTGTAAGCTTAAGCCCTCTTACAAAACTTATTCAAACACCTTTTAAGCCTCAATTTCAGTTTGGAAAAAAAAAAAAAAAAAAAAAAAAAAAAAAAAAGAAAAAAAAGGAAAATGCTAATGACAACCCTTAGGGTTAGGGTTGTCATTAACAGGTAACTACCAACCCTCTTGTAGTTACGATTTTAAATACATACCAAACTTTCAAGAGGAGATGGCGGTGAAGACTACCAGGCTACCAGCCAATGATCTTATACGGAGTAATTATATTCAGAAACCGATCCCCTAAAAATTAACTGCAAGTTGTAACCCACGTCCATGTTTAATAAAAGTCAATTTTTTGTTTCCCTCTTTTTATTAAACTAGAAAAAGGTGCCCCAGCTATGTTATATATTACATGCCGTGATTGGTTTATCAAGTGTTTTCAAGGTTGTCCCGCAGTAGTCGCTTTGTTTTGGGTGTTGCAGTTTGTTGTCGTTAGCTGAGCAGTTACAACACCATCATTATCATCATCATAATCAGTAGTAACTGTTGTCACAACAGTAATTTAACATTTAACAATCTTATTATGGCGAAATACAAAGTATATAGTGCAGACGTAGTAAATAAAATCAAACATCATTCAATTTTGACCCACAAAATTACAACTTATACCACACTAAAACAATTATATCAGATTCAATTATCGCCTTTAATACCCGTATATTAGTCGCATAAATTGTTTAAATATACTACAAAGAACATGAAATTAACTCAGTGGTTCAAACTGTTAGAAAATGGTAACCATTTTGATTTGGCTTTGTAACATTGAAAACGGTTCGACACCCTAGTCTGACCCGTCAAACATACATTGCAACTTTACAAAAACAACATTACATTTTACTAACCTCTGTTTGATAACTCTACAACAACAACATTACATTTTACCAACCTCTGTTTGATACAGTCCAGATTCGATACAGTCGTAAGGAAGATCAAAAGCAAATTGCAGGCTTGAATTTCAAACAATAAAATTCAAATCAATCAAAAAGAAGCAAATAGTGAGTATAAATTTGGTAGGCTCGGATCTAAATTTGATGGTCAAGGACAAACGAAGATTTGAAATCCGTCATGGCTGCAAACACAAAGTTCCACCAATTATATGTCTTCCGGGTGTTGCCCCGCCAAGATACGAATCGAATATCGAATGTCCCTTAGACATCTAGTCTGTTAATAAAAACGATTATTACAGCCTTTGTTTGCCATATATTACTACCATCGATATGACGAAAACCGTCATAAGCACCGTCAATAACAACACCACTGCCGCCCAAATAAGAGCATCTATAACAACTCTATGCTGATATTACCACACGTATGTCTTAATCAGTTTCCGATCGAGTACAGATATAACAACTCTATGCTAAAATAACAGCTCGATGGTGATACAATTGTATGCTGAAATAGCAGTCTATGGTGATCATTTTATAGTAAAAACATCAAACTGGTCAAATGACACAAATGCCCAACTTCTACAGTAATTCTCAGATTAGGCTTAGATTATATTGACCAGATTCCCTCAAGATTCATACAACAGAATTCATATCTTTGAAAACTCATACAACAACAAAATATATAAAGAAGGTTACCCAATTTTGCTAGCAACAACTAATTAACACATTAATACATTAGTCCATATAAAAAGCAGTTGGGAACCAAAAGAAAGCAATTGACCAAAATCAAAAGAATAGTGTCGCAGCCAAATCCGAGTAATTCATTAACAATTTTGAAAATGTAGGAACACTTACTATGAAAAATCGAGTAACACAACAGGGATAGAAGCATATCGTAACAGCAAAAGAGAAAGACGATAACCCTAATTGCTCTTTCCATCAACCAAAGCGAAAAGGCTTTGTTAATTGACAACAAAACAGCGGACCAAAGACACAATCGCCATGTCAGATGCTTCAGTTTTGAAGCCATTTATCTTGAAGAATCCAGATGTTAGTGAATCGGAAGAAAAAAAATGAAGTTAATCATACAAAACAAACCTGGAATCGACATGAATCGGTCGAGGATTGGTTGAAGATGGCGATGGAGAGAATCGGTGAAGAGGATGGCAAGAATGGGTGGGCTGAACAGACGGTGGAAAGCAGGAGTAAGAAAAATGGTCGGAACTCGGAAGTAGGGAGGTCGGTGGTGGTGGAGCGTTATTTATATCCCGGAATGAAATTACCAAAAGAGAAAATTTGGTCGTTGGTCCTTGTGGTTTACATGAAATGGAGTGTTTGGTCCTTAAATTTTATTTTCGAGGTGATTGGTCCTTGTGATTTTCTAAAAGTGTGCGATTGGTCCTTCCATTAAACGGACGTTAAACTGATCCGTCAAATCCAGTCATATGCTTAACATGTGAGGGTAAAATTGTCTTTTTCTCTATAAAATATTTCTTCTTTTTTAAATTTCATACTCAAATTCATCATCCATTCACATCTGATTTCCTGTAAAACCCTTTTTGTCTTTTATCTATTCTGATCTCAAACTTAAAATCAAGCAAGCAAGTGGTGCCTAAAGACAAAATAGACTTAATTACACGGATGGTCGCTGTGGTTTGTCAAATTTTGCAATTTTAGTCACTAAACTTTTTTTCTTGCAAAGATAGTCACTGAGGTTTAAAAATCTTGCAAGAATGGTCACTCTGTGTAACAGACATTAAATTTGTCCGTAAAGTGTCAGTCACATGCCAGACATGTGAGGGTATTTTAGTCTTTTTAACTTGCACCTTTATCATCACGCGTGACTAGTACCCAAAATCATGAACCCTAATTCAACATATTACAAATCTGTTCAAAATCAAACACTTTATTAATCAAAACTCAAAATAAATCAGATCTAAAAAAAGATTACAACACACAAATAACTTCACTTTGAGAAACCATTAACAATCACCATCGATCAGCTAAAATATAAACTTCACTTTGAAAAAGCTAATATGAAGATTCACAAACCCAATTGAATATCCATCGATCCACCATCACAACCACCACCGGTGACGGTTGTCATTAACGGCACCACCACCATTCTTGTACCAAAAATTACATCAAGATGTGACAACAAACAGAAAAAGAATAGAAATCCACAAGCTACATTTCGTTTAGATCTTAATGAAGATTTGAAGAAGATACTCCTACAAAATACTCACTCACCAGATTAGCTCCAATTGGGCAGCGACGGTTGCACTCACCAGATCAACACCTTCGACGGTGCCGCTGCTATTCCCGTTCTTGTTTACGGCGACGATTGTTGTTGCTATTCCCCATCCTTTTTTTATCGATTCCTGCTGTTATTCCATTAACGAAGAACAAAAATCGTATTCAGAAGCAACTTTCGATGTATCTTTAAAGTAATTTCGTTTTGAATGTTGATTTGTTTTGAATGTGGATTAGTGTTTTTGTTGCACACATGATGAAGATTAATGGATGATATGTTGTTGGTGATAATTAAGGAACTAAATTTGATTAAGGCTTTGTTATTTTAGATGAAAGAAAAGATGAATTTGAAGCTAGAAATGAGAACGAACTAATAATCGATGGTATGATTTCAGATCTAGAATAAATTAGGGTGGGTGAAGATTAAAATTGTGTTTTTTCTATATAATTTAATTTATGTATGTAAAGGACCAAAATAACCTCACATGACAGACATGTGACTGACACTTAACGGAAATAATTAACGTCTATTAGATGGAGTGACTAAATGTGTAATCTTTTGAAACCACAATGACTAAAATTGCAGGAAAAAAACCATAGTGACTAAAGTTGCAATATTTGACAAACCACAGTGACCATTTGTGTAATTAAGTCGACAAAATATAAACATTGAATATAAACATTCAGTATAAACATTCAGATAACTATATCTCTTTCAACTTCTACAGTCACCACCACCGCCATAGTTACAATTACCACCACCACAATTAAGCACCAAACCATATAGATCTCGTTCATCACCTGATTCGTTAGTCAAAGTACATCTTTAGCCGGAATTAACCATCATCGTTATACATTAAAATCAGATCCTCCATTAACCACTGTCGTTATTGTAGTGACCCGAACTTTTCCATGTTTATATATATTAATTGAGATTGATATTTACATGACTAAATGTTTCCAACGTGTTAAGCAATCAAACTTGTTAAGACTTGATTAAATGAAATAAGTTTCATATAGACAATTGATCACCCAAGTTGACCGGCGATTCACGAACGTTACAAATTTGTAAAAACTACATGTTGTGGTATATATAGACATATATATATATATGGTTGACATGAGATTATGATGAGTAAATATCCCACTAAGTATATTAACAATGTGTGATATACATAAGAAATGAGATTACTAAGTTAAGAAACTCGAAATGATATATATAACGATTATCGTTATGATAACGTCTACTAAATACATATGTATCATATTAAGATATTGATACACTATATTTAACATGATAAAATAATATTTAAATATATCATTAAGTGTGTTAACAATGAACTACATATGTAAAAACAAGACTACTAACACGAGAATTACGAAACGAGACTTATATGCAACGAATCATTGTAACGATATTTTAATGTATATATCATATTAAGAGATATTCATACATCATAATATCATGATAACATAATAATTTAACATCTCATTTGATATAATAAACATTGGATTAACAACATTAATTGATATCGTTAACTTAAAGGTTTCAAAACAACACTTACATGTAACGACTAACGAAGACTTAACGACTCCATTAGAATGTATATACATGTTGTGTTTTGATATGTATTCTGAAAGGACCCGTCCTAATCCATCCGGACGAAGTCCATATCGATTACAAACGATTCACAACAGTTGATTACATCGCGAGGTAATTGACCTCTATATGATAAATTTTACAAACATTGCATTCGTTTTTAAAAGACAAACTTTCGTTACATCGACAGTTGACAGGCTTGTAAAGCATTTCATAATATATCCAAATATAATTGACTTAATAATAATCTTGATGAACTCAACGACTCGAATGCAACATCTTTTGAAATATGTCATGAATGGCTCCAAGTAATATCTCTAATATGAGCAAATGCACAGCGGAAGATTTCTTTCGTACCTGAGAATAAACATGCTTTAAAGTGTCAACCAAAAGGTTGGTGAGTTCATTAGTTTATCATAAAGAATCATTTCATAATTTTAATAGACCACAAGATTTCATACTTCCATTTCTCATAATCATACGTCCCATGCATAGAGACAAAAATATCATTCATATGGATTGAACACCTGGTAACCGACATTCACAATATGCATATAAGAATATCCCCATCATTCCGGGATCCTCCTTCGGACATGATATAAATTTCGAAGTACTAAAGCATCCGGTACTTTGGATGGGGCTTGTTGGGCCCGATAGATCTATCTTTAGAGTTCGCGTCAATTAGGGTGTCTGTTCCCTAATTCTTAGATTACCAGACTTAATAAAAAGGGGCATATTCAGTTTCGATCATTCAACCATAGAACGTAATTTCGATTACTTGTGTCTATTTCGTAAAACAGTTATAAAAGTTGCGCATGTATTCTCAGCCCAAAAATATATATTACAAAAGCATTTAAAAAGGGATTAATTAAACTCACGCATATAAATATTGTAAAACAGTTAATAAAGCATTTGCATGTATTCTCAGCCCAAAAATGTAATGAGTAAAAAGGGAACAAATGAACTCACACTACGATATTTCGTAGTAAAAATATGCAATACGACGGAACTGAACAATGCATGGTTGGTCTCGGATTCACGAACCTATATCAGTTATATATATTAAAACACTTAATCACAATCAAACAAAGTTTATATATTAATACTTTAATAATTTTTATGTCATGTTAATAAATAGATTAATTATTTTATATATATTATATATTAAATTCTTATTAAAGTAGTTTAATGTATATTATTTATTATAAAAATTATATAATGTTTTAAAGTTAATATTTACCTATATGATTATATATACTCAAAAATATATTTATATATGCTATGTAAATTAATTAATGTTAGATAATTATAGATAATAACATTTTAAAGAAAAATAGCATGTACTATTAATATAGTCATGGTATGTGTAGTAAAATATATTTTTATATAAGTATCTTTTGTTTGCTAAAATATTAATTATAATAATACTAAAATAATGATAATACTTAATGATAAAATGTTATATGTTAATACCTATAATAATAATAATAATGATAATAATAATAATAATATTAGTAATAATAATAATAATAATAATAATAATAATAATAATAATAATAATAAGATGATAATATTAATAAATGAATAGATAAGTAACTACCTCAAAGGAGTAGTCCTAAAAAAAAATGCCCAAGTCCTAGCTTGAACCCGAGACGTCCCGCTAACCCGATAACAACCTAACCATCTAGCCATTTTTGTTTTTCTTTTTCTTCTTATTTATTCATCATCATTTTCATTATTATTATTTCAGGTTATTGTCTTCCATTATCTTCACTTATAATCGATCAAAATAACTTAACCACAATCATCATCTAATCATAATCATAATCATCCTAACAATCGAACTCGCATCATCATCATTTTCATTTTCGTGAATCACAGTTTCCTCATCGTAATCTATAAAATCGTTATATAATATCGTTACCATCATGATCAAGTTTATCATCATTATTATCATAATAATATGTCATTCATCACCATCCCCACTGTATCATTACGACCCCATCCATTATTTTAACAGAATTCCATCTCGGTTCGATTACAAGTGAATTTTTTTGTTAAAGGCCCAAAGTTGTATCAAATTTCCAATCTAACAAGAAGCCTATCTTATTTTAATGGCCTAGTTCGATTCATTTTGGCCCAAGGTTGATCCAATAGCTCGTTTTAAAAGAATACACTGGTGATGGCATAATGACCTACGTGGGACAAGCTGTTCGGCAGAATAAAATAAATATACAGCCGACACATTTTTTTTTTTAGCTGGAAACCAATCAATTCCATCCCAACATGTATTTGTTTAATATCCTTATAACTCTATATTCATCTTTATTGTTTCCTTTTGTTCATGGTTTCTAGAAAATTAAAAGTAGAGAATGCACCTTGCAGCAAGTATATCGTGAAGTTTTGTGGTTGAACAATCATGGTATTGAGCTGTAAAAGGAGGAGTATAACAGCAATTTAAATTGGATTCGATGGTTGCGTTTGAAGTGGTTTTCGTTGGTGGGTGTTCGTGAAAAGGTGATTATCGAACAGAAGCAACAAAATTCGAATAGCAAGCTAACCGAAGTAGCAGTCTACGCTTAAGTTTCAGTTTTTGGGGTGCTCGATTAGAAATCAGAAGAAGTGTAAGTAAACCGTACACCTATTGAGGAGGAGGTAGTGTTTGTAGGATGGCGGTTTTGTTTAAGGTTGAAGATTCAAAGGTGGTGGTTTTCGTGATGAAGATGGTGGTGGTTTGGTGGAGTATTATTATGGTCGTGGTGTTTTCAAGAAAAGGAACAGAAAATAATATCGTAGCTTGCAACAATAGAGTTTTCAAGATTTAAAATAGTAATGGGTTTAAGGTGGTGGTAGACAAAATAGAAAGAAACAGAAAGAATAAACAGTAGCAACAAATGAAGTGACTTACTTGTTGGTCAGAAATAAGAAACAAAGTAAATAACTAAAATGGTGATGGTCTAGATTGTCGTGGTGGTGAGTTGTAGAGGTTCACGAATATGAAGGTGATCATGGTTGAAGTGTTGGAGTTAGGAGGTTGTTAAGGTGGTTGATAGGGTGGTGATCCGGTGGTGGTGACGAATCCAGAGGTGGAAGGTGGCGGTTTAAGTATTCATGAGGAAGAAGAAATAGATTGGTGATGGGTAATGGATTTGATGGTATTGGGAGTGTGCCAAATGTAAAGAGTTATCTCCATTTACCTATCGTGTATATATATACACACACTTTCATAATGCTTTGTTGGAGAAGTCAAAAGAACAACAGTAATCGATTGTGAAACTTATTTGTTTGTGTCGATTGAACAAAGATAGATAACTGATTAATAATATAATAATAAATTAAATTTTATAAACGTGCAGATGAAAATAAATATCTACATCATATTCTGCCGACAATTTTTCATGGACCGGATTTCGTACTCTATTGATAAATCAGTATCGGATTAAAAGTGCTCAGAAAAATTCCAACTTTTTAAATTAAATATATTTAATTATTCTAGTCATTATTTTATAAAATTCAATCATAAATTATTAAATAAAAATTACATTAATTATTCACTCCCAACCTCCAAGTAAAATATAAAAAGTTTTAAAATTTGACAAACAACTTCTAAACATATTATTAATAAGCCTAAAATTTATAAAACTCATTTTCGGATCACCGTTTATTTTAAGATCATATAAGTTCGAATTAAACTTATTTAATATCAATCAGAACATCAAACGAGTATTACAATTATTTAATATTTATTTTTAATATACTTTATTTATATATATAGATATTTTTTAAATAATAATTATTATAATATAAATTTTTAATAACAACAACATATAATACTTCAAATTATATTTCGAATTATTATTTATATATACCTACACACATATCTATTTACAATTAATTGTTCGTGAATCGTCGAGAGCAGTCGAAGGTCAAATGAATATATATACATCATTTCAAAATTTTCTAGACTCAACATTACATACTTTGCTTATCGTATCGAAATCATATAAAGATTAAGTTTAAATTTAGTCGGAAATTCCCGGATTGTCACATATTCTTACACTTTTCAAAGACTTCAAGACACATATCAAAGTACTTCTACTTAACAAAAATGCTTACAATTACATCCTCGTTCAGTTTCATCAACAATTCTACTCGTATGCACCCGTATTCGTACTCGTACAATACACAACTTTTAGATGTATGTACTATTGGTATATACACTCCAATGATCAGCTCTTAGAAGCCCATGTGAGTCACCTAACACATGTGGGAACCATCATTTGGCAACTAACATGAAATATCTCATAAAATTACAAAAATATTAGTAATCATTCATGACTTATTTACATGAAAACAAAATTACATATCCTTTATATCTAATCCATATACCAACTACCAAAAACACCTACAAACACTTTAGTTCTTCAATTTTCTTCATCTAATTGATCTCTCTCAAGTTCCATCTTCAAGTTCTAAGTGTTCTTCATAAATTCCATAAGTATAGTTTCATAAAAATCAAGAATACTTCCAAGTTTGCAAGTCTACTTCCAAGCTTTCTAATCCATTCCAAGTAATCATCTAAGATCAAGGAACCTTTGTTATTTACAGTAGGTTATCTTTCTAATTCAAGGTAATATTCATATTCAAACTTTGATTCAATTTCTACAACTATAACAATCTTATTTCGAGTGAAAATCTTACTTGAACTGTTTTCGTGTTATGATTCCGCTTCAAGAACTTTCAAGCCATCCAAGGATCCTTTGAAGCTAGATCCATTTTTCTCATTTCCAATAGTTTTATCCAGAAAACTTGAGGTAGTAATGATGTTCATAACATCATTCGATTCATACATATAAAGCTATCTTATTCGAAGGTTTAAACTTGTAATCACTAGAACATAGTTTAGTTAATTCTAAACTTATTCGCAAACAAAAGTCAATCCTTCTAAATTGACTTTTAAAATCAACTAAACACATGTTCTATATCTATATGATATGCTAACTTAATGATTTAAAACCTGAAAACACGATGAACACCATAAAATCGGATATACGCCGTCGTAGTGAAACCGGGGGCTGTTTTGGTTTGGATAATTAAAAACTATGATAAACTTTGATTTAAAAGTTGTTCTTCTGGAAAAATGATTTTTCATATGAACATGAAACTATATCCAAAAATCTTGGTTAAACTCAAAGTGAAAGTATGTTTTTCAAAATGGTCATCAAGATGTCGTTCTTTCGACAGAAATGACTACCTCTTTAGTAATTGACATGTAACTTAAATTTCGGACTATAAACCTATACTTTTTCTGTTTGGATTCTTAAATTAGAGTTCAATATGAAACCATAGCAATTTGATTCACTCAAAACGGATTTAAAATGAAGAAGTTATGGGTAAAACAAGATTGGATATTTTTGATCTTTTTAGCTACGGGAAATGTTTAACAAATCTATACAAATCATATCTTAGCTAACTTATATTGTATTATACATGTATTCTAATATATTATGTAATCTTGGGATACCATAGACACGTATGCAAATGTTTTGACATATCATATCGACCCATGTATATATATTATTTGGAACAACCATAGACACTCTATATGCAGTAATGTTGGAGTTAGCTATACAGGGTTGAGGTTGATTCCAAAAATATATATACTTTGAGTTGTGATCTAGCCTGAGACGTGTATACACTGGGTCGTGGATTGATTCAAGATAATATATATCGATTTATTTCTGTACATCTAACTGTGGACAACTAGTTGTAGGTTACTAACGAGGACAGCTGACTTAATACACTCAAATCTTTAAAACATAATAAAAATGGTTGTAATTATATTTTGATCATACTTTGATATATATGTACATATTTGTATAGGTTCGTGAATCGATCCGTGGCCAAGTCTTATTTCCGAGGAAGGAAATATCTGTGAAAGTGAGTTATAGTCTCACTTTTAAAATCTAATATTTTTGAGATGAGAATACATGCAGGTTTTATAAATGATTTACAAAATAGATACAAGTACGTGAAACTACATTGTATGGTTGAATTATCGAAATCGAATGTGCCCTTTTTTATTAAGTCTGGTAATCTAAGAATTAGGGAACAGACACCCTAATTGACGCGAATTCTAAAGATAGATCTATTGGGCCTAACAAACTCCATCCAAAGTACCGGATGCTTTAGTACTTCGAAATTTATATCATATCCGAAGGGTGTCCCGGAATGATGGGGATATTCTTATATATGCATCTTGTTAATGACGGTTACTAGGTGTTCACCATATGAATGATTTTTATCTCTATGTATGGGATGTGTATTGAAATATGAAATCTTGTAGTCTATTATTACGATTTGATATATATAGGTTAAACCTATAACTCACCAATATTTTTGTTGACGTTTAAAGCATGTTTATTCTCAGGTGAATATTAAGAGCTTCCGCTGTTGCATACTAAAATAAGGACAAGATTTGGAGTCCATGTTTGTATGATATTGTGTAAAAACTGCATTCAAGAAACATATGTCGATGTAATATATTTCTATTGTAAACCATTATGTAATGGTCGTGTGTAAACATTATATTTTAGATTATCATTATTTGATAATCTACGTAATGTTTTTTAAAACCTTTATTGATAAAATAAAGGTTATGGTTGTTTTAAAAATGAATGCAGTCTTTGAAAAACGTCTCATATAGAGGTTAATACCTGATGTCAAAGCTAAGGGGTATAAAATACTATTAAATTTTACTAGGAAATACTATTAAATACGATACAATTTTACACAAGATATTTATTTATTTATAGAATGGATATACTTAAACCTTGCTACAACACTTATAGGCAGTGTACCTAATCGTACAGTAGTGTAGTTTTTAGTAAGTCTGGTTCGTTCCATAGGGAAAAAAAATCTTTAAACAAAGCTTAACGCTATATTAGTTTAATTTATAAAAATACAAATATATATAAGTAATATTATTATTATAAAGGGGGGTTTTTACCGTTTAATGACCGGTTTGTCGATTTTTAAAACTTTAGTCGCAGTTAAAACCAAATGTAAAATATTAAATAAATAAAAGACTTAATTTAAAGCGTAAAGTAAATAACGATAATGAAATTGCGATAATTAAAAGTGCAATTAAATACAATAAAATAAAGTGCGATAATTAGAAGTGCAATTAAATATAAAATAAAGGAAATTAAATATGAAATAAAAGAATTATGCTTATTTAAACTTCCATAATCATGATGTTTGACGTGTTGATTTTAGTTTTATGCTCATGGGTTAATTGTCCTTTGTCCTGAATTATTTAATATGTCCGTCTGGTTTTTGTCCATAACAGTCCATCAGTCATAAATATAAAGTGCGAGTGTCCTCGTCAAATTATCCTTATACCCGAAGTTAAATATTCCAACTAATTGGGGACTTAAACTGTAACAAGGTTTTATTACTTTGTTTAATAATTACACCAGGATATCGACTGCGTGTAACCCAAGGTTTTAATACTTTGTTACCAATTATGCCAAGTGTCCTTGTACATAATTTCACCCCTGTTTTAATAATTCTAGTGACTATTAATCCATTCCCGTTTCCGGTTAAATGAACGATTATTCGTACATATAAATACCCCGCCCATCATGTCCGATCGAGTGTATATGGTTATTTGTAGGGACGTCCAATTGTAAATCTTTATATTAAAATTAACAAACTATCATTTAGTTAAACAAATATAAAGCCCATTAATAGCCCATAGTCTAATTTCCACAAGTGTCGTTCTTTTTGTCCAAACCCCAATTATGGTACAAAGCCCAATTACCCAATTTTAGTAATTAGCCCAACATCATGATTACTTCGTTTTAAATAAGCATAATAATAACTTAGCTACGAGACATTAAATTAAAAAGGATGAACATAACTTACAATGATTAAAAATAGCGTAGCGTTACACGGACAGAATTTCGACTTACACCCTTACAACATTCGCTAACATACCCTTATTATTAGGATTAAAATTAAAATTAAAATTAAAATATAAATATAAATATAAATATTTACGTATAGATATAGAGAGGATGGATATATTGATGGATATTACGTTCACTGATAATGCTAAAAACGAATATATATTTCATAGCATTATTCCTCAAGAAAGACAAGTTTTTAGTTGCAATTGTTCTATTTACAAGTGATATTCGTTTGTATAATAAAAGGTGAAGACAAAAGACAGATTCGACGAATTTTAGACGCAAACGACCAAAAAGCTCAAAAGTACAAAAGACAATCAAAAAGGTTCCAATTATTGATAAGAAACGTCTCGAAATTACAAAAGTACAAGATTCAAAACGCAAAGTACAAGATATTAAATTGTACGCGAGGACGTTCGAAAATCCGGAACCGGGACCAGAGTCAACCCTTAACGCTCGACGCAACGGACTAAAAATTACAAGTTAACTATGTATATAAATATAATATAATATATAATTAATTATATTAATTATATATATATTATATTTATAAATAAAAAACCGTCGGCAGAGAAAAACTCCAAGGACTGAGCTGTAAAAGTAACCTCCGCGACTCGCGGAGTTTGAAGAGGTTTTCACCGCGAGTCGCGGAGCCCCAAAATTGAAAACTGCCTATAAAGACAACCGAATTCTGATCAAAATCATCATCTTTTTTCTTCCTCATTCATACGTAAAATTTATATTTATAATTTATATTTTAATTTTAATTATAATTCTAATAATAAGGGTATGTTAGCGAATATTGTAAGGGTGTAAGTCGAAATTCTGTCCGTGTAACGCTACGCTATTTTTAATCATTGTAAGTTATGTTCAACCTTTTTATATTAATGTCTCGTAGCTAAGTTATTATTATGCTTATTTAAAACGAAGTAATCATGATGTTGGGCTAATTACTAAAATTGGGTAATTGGGCTTTGTACCATAATTGGGGTTTGGACAAAAGAACGACACTTGTGGAAATTAGATTATGGGCTATTAATGGGCTTTATATTTGTTTAACTAAATGAAAGTTTATTAATGTTAATATAAAGATTTACAATTGGGCGTCCCTATAAATTACCATATACACTCAATCGGACACGATGGGCGGGGTATTTATATGTACGAATAATCGTTCATTTAACCGGACACGGGAATGGATTAATAGCCACTAGAATAATTAAAACAGGGGTGAAATTACATTCAAGGGTAATTGGTGTAATTGTTAACAAAGTAGTAAAACCTTGGTTTACACGCAGTCGATAACCTGGTGTATTCATTAAACAGAGTATTAAAACCTTGTTACAATTCGAATCCCCAATTAGTTGGAATATTTAACTTCGGGTATAAGAATAATTTGACGAGGACACTCGCACTTTATATTTATGACTGATGGACTGTTATGGACAAAAACCAGACGGACAGATTAAATAATCCAGGACAAAGGACAATTAACCCATGGGCATAAAACTAAAATCAACACGTCAAACATCATGATTACGGAAGTTTAAATAAGCATAATTCTTTTATTTCATATTTAATTTCCTTTATTTTATATTTAATTGCACTTCTAATTATCGCACTTTTATTTATTGTTATTTAATCGCACTTTTAATTATCGTACTTTTTAATTATCGCAATTTTATTTTATCGCACTTTTATTATTCGCAATTTCATTATCGTTATTTACTTTACGCTTTAAATTAAGTCTTTTATTTATTTAATATTTTACATTAGGTTTTAACTGCGACTAAAGTTTTAAAATCAAACCGGTCATTAAACGGTAAAAACCCCCCTTTATAATAATAATATTACTTATATATATGTTTGTATTTTTATAAAAGTAAACTAATATAGCGTTGAGCTTTGTTTAAAGATTTCCCTGTGGAACGAATCGGACTTACTAAAAACTACACTACTGTACGATTAGGTACACTGCCTATAAGTGTTGTAGCAAGGTTTAAGTATATCCATTCTATAAATAAATAAATATCTTGTGTAAAATTGTATCGTATTTAATAGTGTTTTCTGCTAAAATTAATAACTATTTTATATACACCTCGCATAACATCAAGTATTTTTGGCGCCGCTGCCGGGGAACTTATCTTAAACGCCGGAAGCGCAACGCTAATATATAAAAAAAAAGATTTTTAGCTTACTTTTATTAAAATTCGTTTTTGTAAAAATACGTTTTAAATATTCAAAAATATAAAAAGAAAAACAAAAATATAAGTATTTTTAAGATTTTGTTAAATATTTAAGTTTTATAAGTTTCTTTATCTTTATTTTAATTTATAAAAATATAACTTTTATTAAATATCTTTTATATATAGAAAAAAAAAAACAGAAAACAGAAAATAAAAAAAAAAAATAAAGAAAAAACGCGTCGAATATTCAAATCTGTCAGCTGAATTCTGGAACCCCACGACTCGCGGGGTTTGATGCTTTAATTGCCGCGACTCGCGGAGACTTTCTGACACCACCGACAGAACCCTAAATCTGTATTAATTACGGAGTATTTATTAATAATTATTATTTAACCCTAATTATTATTATTATTATTATTAGTTTTATTTTTACTTTTACTTTTTATTTAATTTATGTATTTAGTATTAATTAGTTTTATTAAATTGTAAAATTAATAGTTTTATAAAATAATAATATAAAAATAATATTTTTATAAAATTGTACTTTTTACAACTTTTTGTATATTTTTATATTTTGTCCCTTTTTAATCGTTTTAACGTAATATTTGTATTTTTAGCTCATATTTAATTTTAAACTTAGTTTTTGCCATAGTCATTTTTACTCCTATATTTTTAGGCTTTGCCGTAGAATTCCTTAAGTGCTTTTTCTTTAGACTAAGATTTAGGTGCTTTAGAATTTTGCGACGCCTTTTTAAGTTTTAGTTTCTTTTTAAGTTATTTCCATTTGGGATTTAATTTTTCCTTGTAAGCTTTAATATTTTTAGACCTTTTACTATGTATCAATTATCATTCCAATTAGTAATCTCAATTTGCGATTATAATTTTAAGTTAGTTGTAGTAATAAGGTTAGGTTAGTCAAGTATTTTTAAGTTTTTATAAGTTTCTTTTATTTTTCCGTCACCTTTTATTTTTCAACCATTTTTTTTTCTTTTTCTACCTTTTGCGACGAACTCTTTTTCTCTCTTATTTCTCGTTATTCTAGTTTTTAGGACTTAGAATTTTTTCTACTTCTTATCTAAATTTCTTAAAATTACGAAAATTTATTTTAAGTGGTTAAATTAATAGACATCAAAATTTTCTGGTTCGTAGTAATAGTTGGATTTGTACGTGGACCGGGTTATTGGAGCCAAACAGTCCTCAATTATATTGAGACCAAACGAATCCTGCCCCTCTGCTGCATCTTTTGGCTATTCGAAACGTGAGCAAAATCAGAAAAGTCTATTGATTGGATAACTTATTATAATTTTTCTTTCCTTTTAAAAACTAATAGGATATTCAGTGAATGCACCGAGCAAGACGTTCATCACCTTTTGTACGTTCACCACCTGTAACTAGATCAAGACATTTAGCAAATATAACCGCCGTTGATTTTTCTTTAGAATCGTCATCCAGTCGACCAAGTACTTCAGTTCAAATTTCCGATAATCCATTTTTTGAACCCGACCTCACAATTGAGAATCCGGAGAATATTCAGGAACGGTTCGTAGATCCTGAACCACTAAACTTTCCTCCGGAACCACCAATCATTCAAACAGAGATTGTTGAGGAACGAACCATTAAATCAGAATCATCTAGTGATACCGATTCAACAAATTCAATTATGGAGAATCTGGAACCTTTAAGTATGGAAGACCGAATGAGAGCTAAACGTACTGGCCAAGGTCACGCAATTACTCATCCAGACATTAATGCGCCAGATTATGAAATCAAAGGACAAATTCTACACATGGTGACTAATCAATGCCAATTTAGTGGTGCGCCGAAGGAAGATCCAAATGAACATCTACGTACCTTTAATAGGATCTGCACACTATTTAAAATCCGAGAAGTGGAGGATGAACAGATATATCTCATGTTATTTCCCTGGACTTTAAAGGGAGAAGCCAAAGATTGGTTGGAATCGTTACCTGAAGGGGCGATTGATACATGGGATGTTTTAATTGACAAATTTCTTAAACAATTCTTTCCTGCATCTAAAGCCGTAAGACTTCAAGCAGAAATTGTTACGTTCACACAGAAACCAAATGAAACTCTATATGAGGCGTGGACAAGATATGGAAAGTTATTAAGAGGATGTCCGCAACATGGTTTAGACACCTGTCAAATAGTACAAATATTCTACCAAGGATGCGACATCACTACAAGAAAAGACATAGATATAGCAGCTGGTGGTTCTATTATGAAGAAAACCGAAACTGATGCTTACAAAATTATTGATAATACTGCTTCCCACTCACATGAGTGGCACCTAGAAAAAGATATCATTAGATCATCTAAAGCAGCTAGAGCCGATTCTAGCCATGACTTAGATTCCATTTCCGCAAAGATAGATGCTGTAGAGAGACGAATGGAAAAGATGACTAAGGATATTCACTCAATACGAATTAGTTGTGAGCAGTGTGGAGGACCACATTTGACAAAAGATTGTCTCAGTATTGAATTAACAATGGAACAAAGAGAGAATATTTCATACATAAACCAAAGGCCTGGAAATAATTATCAGAATAATTATCAACCGCCAAGACCAATTTACAATCAAAATCAGAATTATAACCGAAATATTCCATACAACAACCAACAAAGTCCTAGCAATCAACAAGTATCCAATAATACTTACAACCAGCAAAGACCGAATTTTCAAAACAAACCACCACAACAAACCGATGATAAAAAGCCGAATTTAGAAGATATGATGACGAAGCTAGTTGAAACTCAAACACAGTTTTTCACATCTCAGAAACAAACCAATGAACAAAATGCTCAAGCATTTAGAAATCAACAAGCTTCTATTCAAAATCTGGAACAAGAAGTAAGTAACCTAGCAAGGTTAATAGGTGAAAGAACACCGGGAAGTCTACCTAGTGATACAAACGCTAACCCCCGGAATGAAACAGCTAAAGCTATTACCACAAGAAGTGGTACAACACTTAAACCACCTGAAATACCTGTAACTTCTGATGAAACTATTCCTACTCCACAAGAACCACAACCTGATCAAGATAAGGAAAAAGAACCGGTAGTTGAAAAGGTTAATGAAAATAACCCAGTTAAGGATAAACCTTATGTTAAACCATACCAACCACCACTTCCTTACCCGAGTAAAATGAAGAAAGAAAAACTTGAAGCCGAGCAATCCAAATTTTTGGATATGTTTAAACAGATAAATGTAAATCTTCCTTTCATTGATGTGATTTCAGGAATGCCAAGATATGCTAAATTCTTGAAAGATCTAATCTCAAATAGAAAGAAAATGGAAGAACTCTCGGCTGTTACTATGAATGCTAATTGTTCAGCAGTGCTGTTGAATAAGATACCAGAAAAACTATCTGATCCAGGAAGTTTCACAATTCCATGTTTTCTGGGTAGTCTTAGTTCAATAGAAGCATTGGCAGACTTAGGTGCTAGTATAAATCTAATGCCGTATTCACTATACGCTAAACTAGACCTTGGAGAATTGAAACCAACCAGAATAAGCATACAACTAGCCGATAGATCAATAAAATATCCTAGAGGGATAATGGAGAACATGCTAGTTAAAGTTGGTACTTTAGTATTTCCAGTAGATTTTGTTGTTCTGGACATGGAAGAAGATTCTCAAGTTCCTCTCATATTAGGAAGACCATTCTTAAACACGGCTAAAGCAATGATAGACGTGTTCGGTAAGAAACTGACCCTAAGTATAGAGGATGAGAGTGTTACCTTTTCAGTTGATAGAGCAATGCAACAACCACAATATGCAGATGATACATGTTATTATATTCAAACTATAGATGCACATGCAGAATTATTAGAAGAATTTCCAGAATTACAAGGAACAGGAGAATGTTCTTTAGGAGAAGGTAATGAACCAATTGATGAAGCTGAAATGTTAGCTACACTTATAGCTAATGGATATGAACCAACAACAGAAGAAATTCAAATGCTAAAAGAAGAAGACAGATATCGATATAAATCATCGATAGAAGAACCTCCGAAATTAGAGTTAAAGCCACTTCCAAACCATTTGGAATACGCTTATTTACATGGTGAATATGAATTACCTGTAATAATATCGTCTTCTCTTACTGAAAATGAGAAATCACAACTCATTTCTGTGTTGAAAGCTCATAAACCAGCCATTGCATGGAAGATTCATGATATTAAAGGAATAAGTCCTTCGTATTGCACACATAAAATCCTTATGGAAGAAGGTCATAAAACGTATGTGCAACGCCAACGAAGACTAAATCCTAATATGCAAGATGTAGTTAAGAAAGAGATTATTAAACTGCTAGATGCAGGTTTGATATATCCAATTTCTGATAGCCCATGGGTAAGCCCAGTTCAATGCGTGCCTAAGAAGGGTGGTATGACTGTCATTACAAATGAGAAAAATGAGCTTATTCCTACTAGGACTGTAACAGGATGGCGTGTATGTATTGATTATAGAAAATTAAATGACGCCACCAGAAAAGATCACTTTCCCTTACCTTTCATAGATCAAATGTTGGAAAGATTAGCCGGAAATAGTTACTATTGTTTTCTAGATGGATTTTCCGGATATTTTCGAATTCCAATAGCACCCGAAGACCAAGAGAAAACCATATTTACGTGCCCTTATGGTACTTTTGCTTACAAACGCATGCCATTTGGACTTTGTAACGCCCCTGCAACCTTTCAAAGGTGTATGATGGCGATTTTTCACGACATGATAGAAGAATGCATGGAAGTTTTCATGGATGACTTTTCAGTCTTTGGTGATACATTTGAATCATGTCTAGTTAATCTGGAACGAATGCTTCTTAGATGCGAACAATCCAATCTAGTACTTAATTGGGAGAAATGCCATTTCATGGTTAAAGAAGGCATCGTTCTTGGACATAAAATTTCAAAAGAAGGAATTGAAGTGGATAGAGCTAAAGTAGATGTAATTGCTAAACTTCCACATCCCACCAATGTTAGAGGAGTTAGGAGTTTTCTAGGGCATGCCGGTTTTTACCGACGTTTCATAAAAGATTTTTCTAAAATTGCCACTCCTATGAATAAACTCCTAGAAAAGGATGCTCCATTCATCTTTTCAGATGAGTGTATCAAATCTTTTAATATTCTTAAAGAGAAACTCACTAATGCGCCGATCATGATAACACCAAATTGGAATCTACCATTTGAACTAATGTGCGATGCAAGTGATTTTGCAATGGGAGCCGTTTTAGGACAAAGGATTGAAAAACGATTTCAACCTATATATTATGCTAGTAAGACATTACAAGGAGCACAAATGAACTATACAACTACTGAAAAAGAACTCCTTGCTATTGTCTTTGCTTTTGACAAATTTCGATCATATCTCGTTCTAGCAAAAACGGTGGTCTATACCGACCATTCTGCTCTTAGATACCTATTTTCAAAACAAGATGCTAAACCAAGATTAATCCGTTGGATCTTACTCTTACAAGAGTTTGATATTGAAATCCGAGATAAAAGAGGAGCAGAAAATCTCGCCGCTGATCATCTTTCTCGTCTTGAAAATCCCGAATTAGAAGTTCTGAATGAATCAGCCATACAAGACAACTTTCCTAATGAATATCTATTGAAGATAGATTATAAAGAAATCCCATGGTTTGCAGACTATGCAAACTACTTAGTTTGTGGATTCCTTGAAAAAGGATTATCGTACCAAAGACGAAAGAAATTCTTCAGTGATATAAAACACTATTTCTGGGAAGATCCACATCTGTTTAAAAGTTGTCCCGATGGAATAATACGCCGATGTGTATTTGGAGATGAAGCTAGTAAAATTTTAAACCATTGTCACACAGGACCAACAGGAGGGCATTATGGGCCTCAACTAACAGCAAGAAAAGTTTATGAAGCTGGATTCTATTGGCCTACAATTTACAAAGACGCACACCTTCTTTGCAAATCCTGTGATGCATGTCAAAGGGCCGGAAAAATAAGTCAACGTGATGAAATGCCACAAAATATCATCCAAGTATGTGAAGTATTTGACATTTGGGGTATTGACTTTATGGGTCCATTTCCAAAATCTCATAATAATCTATATATACTCGTAGCCATTGATTATGTATCTAAATGGGCGGAAGCACAAGCTCTCCCAACTAACGATGCACGAGTTGTAGTCAACTTTTTAAAACGTCTTTTTGCAAGGTTTGGAACACCGAAAGCTTTAATAAGTGATCGGGGTACTCATTTCTGTAATAATCAACTTGAGAAAGTTCTTAAAAGATATGGAGTAACTCATAAAATCTATCATCCATAAACAAGTGGACAAGTTGAAAATACCAACCGAGCTTTAAAACGTATTATAGAGAAAACTGTAGGATCAAATCCGAAGGAATGGTCCATTAAATTGGAGGATGCACTCTGGGCTTTTAGAACAGCCTACAAAACTCCAATTGGAACCACACCTTTTAGACTTGTTTATGGAAAAGCATGTCATCTTCCAGTAGAAATTGAACACAAAGCATTTTGGGCTTTGAAGACATGTAATCTTGATTTACATGAAGCCGGACGTCTACGATTAAGTCAACTAAATGAATTAGAAGAATTAAGACATGAAGCATACGAAAATTCGTTAATCTATAAAGAAAGAACGAAGAAATGGCATGATAAAAGAATCAGAAGTTCAAAAGAATTTAAAGAAGGAGACAGAGTTCTTCTTTTCAATTCACGATTCAAGCTATTTCCTGGAAAATTGAAATCAAGATGGTCTGGACCATTCATAGTCAAAAGAGTTTTCCCATACGGAACGATAGAATTGATAAATTCAAATGGGATAGAATTTAAAGTTAATGGTCACAGAGTTAAACATTACATACATGGTCCGATGGAAGTCGACAATGAAGTTAATCACAATTTCGACACCACAGCTAACTAAGTGTGGGGAGAATCAAGTCTTTAAAGGATAATATGTATTTCTGTTAGAGTTAGATTGTCTGTTTTCGTGTAGTTCTCGAAAATGGAACCCGAATGGTCTTTCCCTAGCAGACCCTAAAGAACTAGTCTTCTCCCCCCATTCTGAATTTTTATTTTTTTAGGTTTTTACGAAATGAAGACTGCCTGTGAACTAAACCATGGTCTAATGCTACACGCTTTGATCACTAAACGTAATAATGACATACTACAGAGTGAAATAGTATCAGTAATCAGAGAAAGAATGGACGGAGTTAGAAAAGAATCCAGATGCGAAGATAATAAGTTACAATTTGGTAAAGGAAAATCAAAATCCGCAGCGAAAAGAAGAGCACGACACCTAGAAAGATGTCACAAATGCGGAAAATGGTCACATGGAGGTAAATGTTCAAATAATCAAACCTATTCAAATACCGAATTTGTTACTTTATGCAGAGATGGACCGTTCATATGTTTAGAAGAAAAGACACTGAATGCTCGAGGTTACGCCTATGTAACCATGGAAAATCAATTAAACCGACTATCTTATGAATGGGATAGATCATATAACTAAGAAATCTATTCCACAGGTATGTCTGTACAGTTTTTATTTTTATTTTTATTTTTAACCTTTTGATAATAAACGCTAATTTGTTCGCTAAAAAGTATTAAATTGATATTGAATAAAATTAGGTTTGGCGACCGAAATTATTGATATCATTCAAAAATTTATTACATCACTGCGAAATTTAACGTTTATTTCTTTAAACAATCAACCCAAAATATTTCAAAAATTCGTCATGAGTTAAATTAGGTCTTGGAACCGAAATTACTTTACCGAAAAGAGGGGCGCATATTTTTGATAATATTTGATTGATTAAAGTGGGATAAAAAGACAAAAAGATCTTTAAATTTATTTTTACCATGTTTTTAAAATTAATATTTAAATCTTAAATTAATATTGTAAACTTTGTAAAAACAATATATTTAAAATATTTGAAAAATTAATATAAGTTTGATATGAATTTATGAATTTTTAAATTAAGTTTGGTGTGAATTTTTAAAATATAAATTTTTAATTTTATGCATTTCAAATTTTAAGTTTGGTGTGAATTTTTAATTTTTAAAATATAAAATTTTAATTTTATGCATTTTAAATTTTGAGTTTGGTGTGAATTTTTAATATTAATTTTGAATTTTATATTTAAGTTGTGTGAATTTAAAAACAAAAATTTACTTTATCTCATTAAGTTAAGAATATGATTTTTAAAATTCGTCGTAAGTTGAAGACTAGGTCTTTGAACCGAAATTGCTTTACCCAAGGGAGAGACGAGAACTTTTATTATCATTATTTTTAATCTTATTAATTTAAAGTATGCCAAAAACATTAAAAAACCCAAAAATCTTAGCTTTTAAAACAATCGCTACAAAAAGACAAATTTTAAAATTTTGTCGAGAGACGGACTAGGACATCGATCCGAAACGACCTCGTCCTAAATAACAAGGGAAACAAAATTTTAAAATTAATTTCTTAATTGTTTTCAAAAGTTAATGATTATAAAAAAAAAAAAAAAAAAAAAAAAAAACTCCGCGAGTCGCGGAGTTTGAAGTGCATTTCGCCGTGACTCGCGGAGGGGCCGGATTACAGAAAAAAAAATAAAAAGAGCTGCACGATCAGTTTCAGTCCCCAACCCAAAAACTCAAAAACTGCTGCGAAAATAGACCCGAAAAACCCGAAAAACACCCCCAAAAATCCCAATTTTTAACCGTTAATCACCAAATTTTTTGCTAAAATCATGTTGAGAAGGATGCTATCTAAGAATTACTCAAGAAAAACGGTAAATTTCTACACCTAAACACCATTTAATTCGAAATTTGATGTTCTTGAGCAATTTTTTCCCCAATTTGATTTTGATGCTTTTTAGTGTAATTAGACTAAAATTGTTTATGTATTATGCTTGTATAACCTAGATTGATGCTGTTTAACATGATTAGAAGCCTTAAACTTCAAATTTTGAGTAATCTAGGGTTTGTGTTCTTGAGCAAATTTGGGGCTTTTTGATATAAACAGGTTATGGCCGATTTTTGTCATGAATTGTTGCTAAATTAAGTAGTGTAACATGTTTAGGTAGTTAAATGATCCAAACTTTGAGCCTAAACATGATTTTGAGAATTAAAGTGGACTTTTTCAAGTCTAAAATTCATGAACTTGATTTTTGAAAGATAATGCCATTTGAGACTTGTTTAATTGCTAGTAATGATTATTTTGACATGTTATTTGAGTTGAATGCTTATGAACTTGGCGAACATTTTCGTATATGCTTATTTGAAAAAGTGTAGATTTGATAAAAATGTGAAAATAAGCTTAAGTTTGATATAAATTGATAATGTCATTGTAATTATTTTGATTGATGATTTTGCTGACACTAATGCATATTTGGATGCACAAAAATTGTGTTTGATGTGTTTTGCAGAATGAAAGGGGTGAATCTTCATCCCAAGCCCGCAATGCTCCTACTGAGAATTTGGAACAACAGGAGGTGGATAACTACTACAAGCAGGATGTACCTCATCCAGTCATGACCTTTTCCGATATGCACTTGGAAGAGTTGCACCCGAACCTGAGATTTGACAGACTTTGGATAGATTATCCAAAATATCAAAGGGGTTTGCATACTCTTCATTCTAAGGTTGTTGAGGTACCAAGGGTCATAGAATGGGGACCCTTAGAAGCTGTAGAATTGGCCGGGCCAATTAGGGAATTACTTGTACAAAGGTATGGTAATTCTTCTTTTAATGACTGGATATGTTTATTCACCATACGTAGACCTGTATATAAAGTATGGTGTGAAGAATTGTTATGTAGTATAGAGTTGAATGATCGGGTAGCTAGTTTAACCGATCGTTCTTTTATTAGATTTTTGTTAGGCGGTTCGATGCGCCACATGTCTTTACTAGACATGGCTCAGGCTTTACGTATATATACGCCTGAGGAGTTAGCGTCTGCCGATTGTAGAGGATTGATACTAAACGGTAGAAAGATAGATGAGAATTTTGATACACACGGTGTGTGGAGTCAAATGACAAGCCATCACCGTTTCAAAGGGGGAAATTACTCTTATTTGGATATAGATAGAGCCGAATTAAGAGTGATACATAGGTTTTTAGCTAATTCGATTACACAAAGGGGTAAGAACAAAGAAAAAGTAAATGAACAGGATTTGTTTTACCATATGTGTATTCGAGACCCACAAAGCGCTGTAAGTATACCATATTGTGTGGGTTATTATTTATCAGCTATGGTTCGGGGGATGCGACCACATAGCATAATAGGAGGTGGTATTTTTATTACTTTGATTGGTGAATATCTCGGTGTGGATATAAGTCGGGGGGGATTATTACTAGAAGAGCCGGAACCCCGCGATACTATAGGTTTAAATGTATACCATGGTGCGAAAGTTTTGAAGAGGCAAAATAACGCCGCAGTACGATACCATGGTAGACATCCACAGGTGGAGAGAAACCAGCAGCAAGGTAATGTAGGAGGGGGGAATGAGATGCAAGAAATGCATAGGTTTATAGCTTCTCAGGAATACGAAAATGCTAGACAGAGAGCATTTGAAGATTGGCAAGTTCATCAGAACCAGATCATAGCTCATTGCCAACATATAGGTAGAAACTATATTCCTACACCGAAACCCATCTTCCCTCCTTGGTCGATAGAGATGCAGCCACCATATCCTACGTATGACCCTGCCGAAGCATTCTATAGCACTTATGGTTATGCCTGGAACCCCTATTGGTACCAATATCATCCTTAGTTTACTTATTATTAATTTTTTTATTTTGTAATTTGTAATTATTGATACATTTAATATTTTTGTTAATATTGTAATCATTTTTATAATTATCTAACTTTTATTCTTAGATTTTAATAATTTTTGAATGTGGGGTAATATACCAAACTTCAAAAATATGTATATATGTTTGCAGTTTATCTTATGTACACAACAGGGTAAAACAACGCATTTTCAAAGACTGGCATTAAGTTCAGCAAAAGCAACTAATTTTGACGACAAGATGCAAAATATATGTGAAATAACAACAAGACGGAATGAACAAATGATGTGCACCATTTATCATTCAGCAAACAAACGCCAATATATTTGGAAACTTTGGTAAAATTTAATCATTTTCACACAAATCACCCTCAATAATTTAAATTGTTACTGATTTCTTGCAAATGAGGGCATTGCAAGATCTTAAGTGTGGGAAGGGGTTAAATTCTTTCGAATTTTAAAATTTTTATATTAAACACTTGGTTACCATTAAAAATACTAGTAAAGCAGTAGTTGTATTAGAATCTAGTGCTCTCTGATAAAAAAGAACAGCCCTAGTCTTATATACTGACTACCCAATTCTAGTAAAATTTTTCAAAATTTTCAATTAAATGAATTCAAAATCATGTTTATACATATTTATGAACGATAAAACTAGGTTTTAACACCGAAATTATTGTTACCTCGGAAAGGACATAAATTAAGAAACAAACTAAAATGTTAAAATTCATTTAAAATGGAATAGAGGACGATAAAAAGGAAAATAAAAGCCAAGTGTGGGAAAATTTACCAAGTTATTTTAAACATATGTCACATATATCTGTAACAAATAACTGAAAATACTTTTGCTTTGGACTAAACTAAACTGTTTTACCCGATGAAAGAAAAGAAGAGATGGATCTACACGATGAATCAATTCCATCATTAAAAGGAAGTAAAGTCTTCCAAAAAAGACACGCGCTTCTTGATTTAGGTCATGAAGTTGTCGTCCAGACCAGCTGTAGGTTGACAAAAAATCTAGAAAAGTCATCACTAAAATCAGCAGGAAATCTACGGACCTCAGCATTAAACAGGGTCGCCAAGTGGTCAGATTTATCCTAACCATGAGAAGGATTTATCTCGTACAATGGGGGGGGGGGCACCATGCAAATTAGCTGGATAAGACTAATGAATCAGATCCCCAGAAAGGATAATCTCCTTAAAGATTAAAAATCAGCTTTTAAGACTGATATTACTCAATCCTTGAGATTGACTTTAAAGATTGAGAATTACAACTCATGGAATTCGATGATATCTAAACTCGAGCTTGAACGAGAAAATATTTTGATCAAAAATAAAACCGATTTGTTTTCTGAAAACCCATTTTCAATGCGTTCATTGAACGTAAAATCCTAGGAATTCACCTGGAATTCATTAGGTCACCTGAACCAAATCGGGTGTCAACCGTAAGAACGGTGGTTGCATATTGGTCGAAGACAGGACCTTGTGCCAAGACCGAAAAACTATAGGGTGATCTTTACTATTGCTCCTACAAAGGATAGTATTGCATCCGACACGTTAAAGACCATAATCAAAAGCATGTCACGGGACATTGCCTTAACAGTTGCTTGTTCATCGCTTTCCTTTACAACCGGACGATAGTTTACCGAAAGGTAATATACGGGACAAGTAAACTGGACGTGTTGCTTTCCTAATACAACGTTAGCAAGTGGGTGACACAAAACTGCAAGTTTTGAGCTAAAATTTTCAAATCTGAAACCCACCAAACCCACAAAAATATTTTGCAAACACCGGTAAAGGGTTATTCCGGAAAACTTATCTAGGGTAAAAACTAGATTTCAAAAAAATCAAATGTTTTCATAAAGATCCAATTTCCTTAATGGATCTAAATTTTTATAGTCATGTGGGACTGTAAACCATATCGTTACTACCATTGTTTATACCGCCGTATAGAAATCACTGATGTACAAAGTGTGAAGAATAAAGAAGTGATTCTAGTATTTCAAGACAATATTGCTTGAGGACAAGCAACGCTCAAGTGTGGGAATATTTGATAATGCTAAAAACGAATATATATTTCATAGCATTATTCCTCAAGAAAGACAAGTTTTTAGTTGCAATTGTTCTATTTACAAGTGATATTCGTTTGTATAATAAAAGGTGAAGACAAAAGACAGATTCGACGAATTTTAGACGCAAACGACCAAAAAGCTCAAAAGTACAAAAGACAATAAAAAAGGTTCCAATTATTGATAAGAAACGTCTCGAAATTACAAAAGTACAAGATTCAAAACGCAAAGTACAAGATATTAAATTGTACGCGAGGACGTTCGAAAATCCGGAACCGGGACCAGAGTCAACTCTTAACGCTCGACGCAACGGACTAAAAATTACAAGTTAACTATGTATATAAATATAATATAATATATAATTAATTATATTAATTATATATATATTATATTTATAAATAAAAAACCGTCGGCAGAGAAAAACTCCAAGGACTGAGCTGTAAAAGTAACCTCCACGACTCGCGGAGTTTGAAGAGGTTTTCACCGCGAGTCGCGGAGCCCCAAAATTGAAAACTGCCTATAAAGCCAACCGAATTCTGATCAAAATCATCATCTTTTTTCTTCCTCATTCATACGTAAAATTTATATTTATATTTATAATTTATATTTTAATTTTAATTATAATTCTAATAATAAGGGTATGTTAGCGAATATTGTAAGGGTGTAAGTCGAAATTCTGTCCGTGTAACGCTACGCTATTTTTAATCATTGTAAGTTATGTTCAACCTTTTTATATTAATGTCTCGTAGCTAAGTTATTATTATGCTTATTTAAAACGAAGTAATCATGATGTTGGGCTAATTACTAAAATTGGGTAATTGGGCTTTGTACCATAATTGGGGTTTGGACAAAAGAACGACACTTGTGGAAATTAGATTATGGGCTATTAATGGGCTTTATATTTGTTTAACTAAATGAAAGTTTGTTAATGTTAATATAAAGATTTACAATTGAGCGTCCCTATAAATTACCATATACACTCAATCGGACACGATGGGCGGGGTATTTATATGTACGAATAATCGTTCATTTAACCGGACACGGGAATGGATTAATAGCCACTAGAATAATTAAAACAGGGGTGAAATTACATTCAAGGGTAATTGGTGTAATTGTTAACAAAGTAGTAAAACCTTGGTTTACACGCAGTCGATAACCTGGTGTATTCATTAAACAAAGTATTAAAACCTTGTTACAATTCGAATCCCCAATTAGTTGGAATATTTAACTTCGGGTATAAGAATAATTTGACGAGGACACTCGCACTTTATATTTATGACTGATGGACTGTTATGGACAAAAACCAGACGGACAGATTAAATAATCCAGGACAAAGGACAATTAACCCATGGGCATAAAACTAAAATCAACACGTCAAACATCATGATTACGGAAGTTTAAATAAGCATAATTCTTTTATTTCATATTTAATTTCCTTTATTTTATATTTAATTGCACTTCTAATTATCGCACTTTTATTTATTGTTATTTAATCGCACTTTTAATTATCGTACTTTTTAATTATCGCAATTTTATTTTATCGCACTTTTATTATTCGCAATTTCATTATCGTTATTTACTTTACGCTTTAAATTAAGTCTTTTATTTATTTAATATTTTACATTAGGTTTTAACTGCGACTAAAGTTTTAAAATCGACAAACCGGTCATTAAACGGTAAAACCCCCCCTTTATAATAATAATATTACTTATATATATGTTTGTATTTTTATAAAAGTAAACTAATATAGCGTTGAGCTTTGTTTAAAGATTTCCCTGTGGAACGAACCGGACTTACTAAAAACTACACTACTGTACGATTAGGTACACTGCCTATAAGTGTTGTAGCAAGGTTTAAGTATATCCATTCTATAAATAAATAAATATCTTGTGTAAAATTGTATCGTATTTAATAGTGTTTTCTGCTAAAATTAATAACTATTTTATATACACCTCGCATAACATCATTCACCAAACTGCGAATTTATAGGCCTGTGAACTGAAAAAGGAGCTCATGCGATCGCATGAGCTTTGCTCTTCAAGGCTATGCGATCGCATGGCCAGCTGGGGAGGCTCACATTTGGTTGTTTTCTTCTGCCGACGGTTTTATAATATAATGTAATATATATATATATATATATATATATATATATATATATATATATATATATATATATATATATATATATTAATTTTAAGAATTAATTATATATTATATTATATTCATGTGCATAGTTGACTTGTAATTTTTAGTCCGTTGCGTCGAGCGTTGAGAGTTGACTCTGGTCCCGGTTCCGGATTTTCGAACGTCCTTGCGTACAATTTAATATCTTGTACTTTGCGTTTTGAATCTTGTACTCTTGTAATTTCGAGACGTTTCTTATCAATAATTGGAACCTCTTTGATTGTATTTTGTTCTTTTGAGCTTTTTAGTTGTTTGCGTCTTTAATTCATCGAATCTGTCTTTTGTCTTCACCTTTTATTATTTAAACGAATATCACTTGTAAATAGAACAATTGCAACTAAAAGCTTGTCTTTCTTGAGGGATAATGCTATGAAATATATGTTCATTTTTATCATTATCAAATATTCCCACACTTGAGCGTTGCTTGTCCTCAAGCAATATAGTCTTGAAATACTAGAATCACTTCTTTATTCTTCACACTTTGTACATCAGTGATTTCAATACGGCGGTATAAACAATGGTAGTAACGATATGGTTTACAGTCCCACATGACTATAAAAATTTAGATCCATTAAGGAAATTGGATCTTTATGAAAACATTTGATCTTTTGAAAATTAAATCTAGTTTTTACCCTAGATAAGTTTTTCCGGAATAACCCTTCACCGGTGTTTGCAAATTCTTTTTGTGGGTTTGGTGGGTTTCAGATTTGAAAACTTTAGCTCAAAACTTGTGGTTTTGTGTCACCCACTTGCTAACCTTGTATTAGGAAAGCAACACGTCCAGTATACTTGTTCCGAATATTACCTTTCGATAAACTACCGTTCGGTTTGTAAAGGAAAGCGTTGAACAAGCAACTGTTAAGGCAATGTCCCCTGACATGCTTTTAATTATGGTCTATAACGTGTTGGACGCAATTACTATCCTTTGTAGGAGCAATAGTAAAGCTCACCCTTATAATTTTCCGGTCTGGCACAAGGTCCTGTCTTTGACCATGCTATGCAACCACCATTCTTACGGTTGACACCCGATTTGGTTCAGGTGACCTAATGAATTCCAGGTGAATTCCTAGGATTTTACGTTCAATGGTAATGAACGCATTGAAAATGGGTGTTTAGAAAACAAATCGGTTTTAATTTTGATCAAAATATTTTCTCGTTCAAGCTCGAGTTTAGATATCATCGAATTCCATGAGTTTGTAATTCTCAATCTTTAAGGTCAATCTCAAGAATTGAGTAATATCAGGCTTAAAAGCTGATTTTTAATCTTTAAGGAGATTATCCTTTCTGGGAATCTGATTCATTAGTCTTATCCTGCTAATTTGCACGGCGCCCTCCCCATTTTACGAGATAAATCCTTCTCATGGTTAGGATAAATCTGACCACTTGGCGACCCTGTTTGATGCTGAGGTCCGTGGATTTCCTGCTGATTTTAGAGATGAATTTTCTAGATTTTTCGTCAACCTACAGCTGGTCTGGACGACAACTTCATGACCTAAATCAAGAATCGCGTTTCTTTTTCGGAAGACTTTACTTCCTTTAAATGATGGAATTGATTCATCGTGTAGATTCATTTTTCTTACAGTAAATCGGGTAAAACTTTTTATTTTAGTCCAAAGCAAAAGTATTTTCAGTTATTTGTTACAGAAATATGTGACATATGTTTAAAATTTCTTGGTAAATTTTCCCACAACTGGCTTTTATTTTCTTTTATTTGCCTTTTTATTGTCCTCTATTCCATTTTAAATGAATTCTAACATTTTGGTTTGTTTCTCAATTTATGTCCTTTCCGAGGTAACAATAATTTCGGTGTTAAAACCTAGTTTTATCGTTCATAAATATGTATAAACATGATTTTGAATTCATTTAATTGAAAATTTTGAATTTTTTTTTTTCTAGAATTGGGTAGTCAGTATATAAGGCTAGGGTTGTTCTTTGTTATCAGAGAGCACTAAATTCTAATACAACTACTGCTTTACTAGTATTTTTAATGGTAACCAAGTGTATAAAGTAAAAATTTTAAAAATCTGAAAGAATTTAACCCCTTCCCACACTTAAGATTTTGCAATGCCCTTATTTGCAAGAAATCAGTAACAATTTAAATTATTGAGGGTGATTAGCGTAGAAAAATGATTAAATTTTACCAAAGTTTCCAAACATATTGGCGTTTGTTTGCTGAATGATAAATGGTGCACATCATTTGTTCATTCCTTCTTATTGTTACATCACATTTGTTTTTCGTTTTGTCGTCAAAACTAGCATTTGCTGAACTTAATGCCAGTCTTTGAAAATGCGCTGTTTTACCCTGTTTTGTACAATTTACAATATACATACATACAAATATAAACATGCATGGCAATTTGAAATGAGACTTAATATCCCACTTTCAAATCCTAAATGTGAAATATTAGTACACGATAATAATAAAAATGATAAAGATTACATAAGTATATTCAATAACATAAGTTTAAACATGAATAAGTAAAAAGATAAAAACATAAAAATCATATAAATAACCAAATAGAACCAAATCAGTCTGGATATGGGTTCCAGTTCATCTCGTCAGGTGGGTTCCATTGTTGGTTATAGGTGTTCTGATAGGCTTGGTTATAGTCATACCGGTTAAAGGGTGGTCGGATATCGGGGCTGTGTGGCGGAAAGTAAGCAGGTCGAGTAGGTACATAGTTATTTGGTACCTGATATGATAGCTGGCTCATGATTTGGTGCTGATGAACTAACCAGCTATCATGTTGGCGTCGCCTATAATCCTCGTATACTCGCTCGGAGTTCCACTGCTCATACATACTATGTCTGACCGCGTTCGTCATTGCTTCCTCATCTATACGAACGTGGACGTCAAGAATAGCATCTCGAAAGACATCCCTAATGTCTTCCGCCTCCTCCATTTCCTCATCTGAGCCTCTCTCTACCTGAGGATGAGATCCCTCATAGGGTACTGCCTGGTTACGTCTACTTTTCAATACCTTAGCACCCACATAAACTTTCAATCCTAAGGGCTCAACCTGTTCTCTACAAAGCTGTAATGGACCTCCTTGGTTCCTATCAACACCTAAATACTCTCCAATGAGAGTAACAAAAATACCTCCTCCTATTATACTCCCGTCCTGCATTCCCTCTACCATTTTAGATAAATAAAAAGCAACACAATAAGGGATATTGACAAAGCTTATAGGATCCCGAATACACTTTAGGTAGACTAAATCATGTAAGGTAATTTTTTCTTTATTGTGACCTCTCTGTGTAATCGAGTTAGCCAAAAATCTATGAATAATACAAAGCTCGGCTCTGTCAATATGTGTATAGGAGTGTCCTCCTGCTCGTGTAAAAACATCAAAATGTGACATACGCCTCCAAATGGCGTCAGCGTCAAAGTTGCTATCTACCCTTTCACCATAATGAATCAAGTTTGTACAATCGGGTAGTAGCAACTCACCAGGAGTATATATCTGTAAAGCCCTGGCCATGTCCAGCATGGAAATTCTGTACATCCTACCGCCAAGGATAAACCTAAGAAATCTTCTATCATCTATTCTAACTATATTTGTATCAAGTGATACAGTACTCATCAACTCAACACACCATTCCTTATATACAGGTCTACGAATGGTGAAAAGACGTTCCCAATATGTAAAAGAAGAACTGCCATACCTTTGAACCAAAAGCTGTCTAACACGGTCAGCTAGATGGACTGTTTCCAAAGGGGCCCAATCGATTACCCTTGGCACCTCTACATTTTTTGTTACCAATTTGAATTTGTTCCTTTGATATGTCTCGTAATCTCTCCATCTCCTATCAAATCTCAGATTAGGATGTAGAGTGTACTCAGGAATTGTTAGGAATTCTACTGGCGGTCTCATCGGGAATACTATGAATTCATCAACAAACTATACCGGATCATAATAAGGTATGTACTGATCAGGCTGTTGTTGTGGTTCTTGTTCGTGTTGCATTTCTGGTTCTGGTTCTGGTGCTGGTGCTGGTCGTCTAGATGATGATGCTCCTGAAACTCCAGTATCGGCTTTATGCAAAACACATTAAACACAAAATTTGTGCATCCAAATATGCATTAGTGTTAGCAAAATAACAACTTAAAACAATCACTATAACATGTTAAATCAAAATTAAACTTATACACATTTTCACAATTTTTCACAATTCTACACTTTTCAAATAAGCACATATGAAAATGTATACAAAGTTCATAAGCATTTAACTCAAATAACATGTCAAAATAGTCATTACTAATAATTAAACAAGTCTCAAATGGCAAATATATCAAATTAATCAAGTTCATGAATTTTGGACTTAAAAAGTCCACTTTAATCTCTAAAAATCATATTTAGGATCAATGTTTGGATCATTTAACTATCTAAACATGTTACACTACTCAATTTAGAAATAATTCATGACAAAAATCGGTCATAACCTGTTTATATCAAAAAGCCCCAAATTGCTCAAGAACACAAACCCTAGATTTCTAAAAAATTTGAAGTTTTTGGCTTCAAATCATGTTAAATAGCATCAATCTAGGTTATACATGCATAAAATACTAACAATTTAACACTAATTACACTAGAAATTAACAAAATTGCATTAGGTAAAAAATTGGTAATTATCACAAAAACTAGGAATTTATAGAGTTTAGGGGTGTAATTTTTACCATTTTGCTGAAGAATGAGAATCTAGGCATGATTAGAGCAAGAAAAATGACGAATTACGGTGAAAAATTGGCGAAATTTGGTGAAGATTTGAGAGAGTTTCGTGTTTGTGTGTGTTGTGTGGAGAAGACAGACCCGCTGGTCTGTTTGTATCAGGCCTGAAATCCAGCTCCATGCGATCGCATGGAGTTGGAGTTTAAATCCCATGCGATCGCATGGGTATCCGGCTACAGTGATTTGGCCATTTTTTTTTTAAACCTTATATTTTATAAAACATAAAATTAATAAAATTTTAAAAATTTGATTTCCTTTAGGAGTGAGGGCGTTTCGGATCGTCGTCCTAGTCTGTCCCTCGACAAAATTTTAAAATTTGTCAAATCAAAGCGCGGTTTTAAAAGTAAAGATTTTTGGTTTTTTTAATGTTTTTGGCATACTTTAATTCAATAAGATTAAAAATAATGATAATAAAAGTTCTCGTCCCTCCCTCGGGTAAAGCAATTTCGGTTTAGTCTTCAACTTACGACGAATTTTAAAAATCACATTTTTAACTTAGCAAAATAAAGTAAATTTTTGTTTATAAATTCACACCAAACTTATATTATATTTTTGTTTTTATACATACAAACTTATATTAAAAAGATTAATTTTTTCAAATATTTACAATTTTAAATATATTGATTTAAAAAGTTTACAATTTTAATATTAATATATTTATTTTAAAACATGGTAAAAATAAAATTAAAAATCTTTTTGGCTTTTTATCCCACTTTAATCAATCAAATATTATCAAAAATATGCGCCCCTCTTTTCGGTAAAGTAATTTCGGTTCCATGACCTAATTTAACTCATGATGAATTTTTGAAATATTTTGGGTTGATTGATTAAAGATATTTATACCTTAAGAATAAACGTTAAATTTCGCAGTGATGTAATAAATTTTTGAATGATATCAATAATTTCGGTCTCCAAACCTAATTTTATTCAATACCAATTTAATACTTTATAGCGAACATATTAGCGTTTATTATCAAAAGGTTAAAAATAAAAATAAAAAATAAAAACTGTACAGACTTACCTGTGAGATAGTATTCTTAGTGATACGATCTATCCCACTCATAAGATAGTCGGTTTAATTGGTTTTCTATAGCTACATAGGCGTAACCTCGAGCATTCAGTGTTTTTTCTTCTTAACATATGAACGGTCCGTCTCTGCATAAAGTAACAAATTCGGTGTTTGAATAGGTTTGATTATTTGAACATTTACCTCCATGTGACCATTTTCCGCATTTGTGACATTTTTCAAGGTGTCGTGCTCTTCGTTTCGCTGCGGATTTTGATTTTCCTTTACCAAATTGTAACTTATTATCTTCGCATCTGGATTCTTTTCTTACTCCGTCCAATCTTTCTCTGATTACTGATACTAGTTCACTCGGAAGTGTGTCATAATTACGTTTAGTGATCAAAGCGTGTAGCATTAGACCATGGTTTAGTTCACAGGAAGTCTTCATTTCCTAAAAAAAAATAAAAATTCAGAATGGGGGGAGAAGACTAGTTCTTTAGGGTCTGCTAGGTAAAGACCATTCGGGTTCCATTTTCGAGAACTACACGAAAACAGACAATCTAACTCTAACAGAAATACATAATATCCTTTAAAGACTTGATTCTCCCCACACTTAGTTAGCTGTGGTATCGAAATTGTGATTAACTTCGTTGTCGATTTCCATTGGACTATCTATGTAGTGTTTAACTCTGTGACCATTAACCTTAAATTCAATCCCATTTGAATTTATTAATTCTACTGTTCCGTATGGGAAAACTCTTTTGACTATGAATGGTCCAGATCATCTTAATTTCAATTTTCCAGGAAATAGCTTGAATCGTGAATTGAAAAGAAGGACTATGTCTCCTTCTTTGAATTCTTTTAAACTTCTGATTCTTTTATCACGCCATTTCTTCGTTCTTTCTTTATAGATTAATGAATTTTCGTATGCTTCATGTCTTAATTCTTCTAATTCGTTTAGTTGACTTAACCGTAGACATCCAGCTTCATGTAAATCAAGATTACATGTCTTCAAAGCCCAAAATGCTTTGTGTTCAATTTCTACTGGAAGATGACATGTTTTTCCGTAGACGAGTTTAAAAGGTGTGGTTCCAATTGGAGTTTTGTAGGCTGTTCTAAAAGCCCAAAGTGCATCCTCCAATTTAATGGACCATTCCTTCGGATTTGATCCTACGGTTTTTTCTAGAATACGTTTTAAAGTTCGGTTGGTATTTTCAACTTGTCCACTTGTTTGAGGATGATAAGCAGTGGAGATTTTATGAGTTACTCCATATCTTTTAAGAACTTTCTCAAGTTGATTATTACAGAAATGAGTTCCCCGATCACTTATTAAAGCTTTCGGTGTTCCAAACTTTGCAAAAAGATGTTTTAAAAAGTTGACTACAACTCGTGCATCGTTAGTTGGGAGAGCTTGTGCTTTCGCCCATTTAGATACATAATCAATGGCTACGAGAATATAGAGATTATTATGAGATTTTGGAAATGGACCCATAAAGTCAATACCCCAAATGTCAAATACTTCACATACTTGAATGACATTTTGTGGCATTTCATCATGTTGACTTATTTTTCCGACCCTTTGACAAGCATCACAGGATTTGCAAAGAAGGTGTGTTTCTTTGTAAATTGTAGGCCAATAGAATACAGCATCATAAACTTTTCTTGCTGTTAGTTGAGGCCCATAATGCCCTCCTGTTGGTCCTGTGTGACAATGGTTTAAAATTTTACTAGCTTCATCTCCGAATACACATCGGCGTATTATTCCATCTGGACAACTTTTAAACAAATGTGGATCTTTCCAAAAATAGTGTTTTATATCACTGAAGAATTTCTTTCGTTTTTGGTACGATAATCCTTTTTCAAGGAATCCACATACTAAGTAGTTTGCATAGTCTGCAAACCATGGAATTTCATTATAATCTATCTTCAATAGATATTCATCAGGAAAGTTGTCTTGTATGGCCGATTCATTTAGAACTTCTAATCCGGGATTTTCAAGACGAGAAAGATGATCAGCGGCGAGATTTTCTGCTCCTCTTTTATCTCGGATTTCAATATCGAATTCTTGTAAGAGTAAGATCCAACGGATTAATCGTGGTTTAGCATCTTGTTTCGAAAATAGGTATCTAAGAGCGGAATGGTCGGTATAGACCACCGTTTTTGCTAGAACGAGATATGAACGAAATTTGTCAAAAGCAAAGACAATAGCAAGGAGTTCTTTTTCAGTAGTTGTGTAATTCGTTTGTGCTCCTTGTAACGTCTTACTAGCATAATATATAGGTTGAAATCGTTTTTCAATCCTTTGTCCTAAAACGGCTCCCATTGCAAAATCACTTGCATCGCACATTAGTTCAAACGGTAGATTCCAATTCGGTGTTATCATGATCGGAGCATTAGTAAGTTTCTCTTTAAGAATATTAAAAGATTTGATGCATTCATCTGAAAAAATGAATGGAGCATCCTTTTCTAGGAGTTTATTCATAGGAGTGGCAATTTTAGAAAAATCTTTCATGAAACGTCGGTAAAAACTGGCATGCCCTAGAAAACTCCTAACTCCTCTAACATTGGTGGGATGTGGAAGTTTAGCAATTACATCTACTTTAGCTCAATCCACTTCAATTCCTTCCTTTGAAATTTTATGTCCAAGAACGATGCCTTCTTTAACCATGAAATGGCATTTCTCCCAATTAAGTACTAGATTTGATTGTTCGCATCTAATAAGCATTCGTTCCAGATTAACTAGACACGTTTCAAAAGTATTACCGAAGACTGAAAAGTCATCCATGAAAACTTCCATGCATTCTTCTATCATGTCGTGAAAAATCGCCATCATGCACTTTTGAAAGGTTGCAGGGGCGTTGCAAAGTCCAAATGGCATGCGTTTGTAAGCAAAAGTACCATAAGGGCATGTGAATGTGGTTTTCTCTTGATCTTCGGGTGCTATTGGAATTTGAAAATATCCGAAAAAACCATCAAGAAAACAATAGTAACTATTTCCGGCTAATCTTTCCAACATTTGATCAATGAAAGGTAAGGGAAAGTGATCTTTTCTGGTGGCGTCATTTAATTTTCTATAATCAATACACACACGCCATCCTGTTATAGTCCTAGTAGGAATAAGCTCATTTTTCTCATTTGTGATAACAGTCATGCCACCCTTCTTAGGCACGCATTGAACTGGGCTTACCCATGGACTATCAGAAATTGGATAAATTAAACCTGCATCTAGCAGTTTAATAATTTCTTTTTTAACAACATCTTGCATATTAGGATTTAGTCTTCGTTGGCGTTGCACATACGTTTTATGACCTTCTTCCATAAGGATTTTATATGTGCAATACGAAGGACTTATTCCTTTAATATCATGAATCTTCCATGCAATGGCTGGTTTATGAGCTTTCAACAAAGAAATGAGTTGTGATTTTTCATTTTCAGTAAGAGAAGACGATATTATTACAGGTAATTCAGATTCACCATGTAAATAAGCGTATTCTAAATGGTTTGGAAGTGGCTTTAACTCTAATTTCGGAGGTTCTTCTATCGATGATTTATATCGATATCTGTCTTCTTCTTTTAGCATTTGAATTTCTTCTGTTGTTGGTTCATATCCATTAGCCATTAGTGTAGCTAACATTTCAGTTTCATCAATTGGTTCAGTTCCTTCTCCTAAAGAACATTCTCCTGTTCCTTGTAATTCTGGAAATTCTTCTAATAATTCTGCATGTGAATCTATAGTTTGAATATAATAACATGTATCATCTGCAGATTGCGGTTGTTGCATTGCTCTATCAACTGAAAAGGTAACACTCTCATCCTCTATTCTTAGGGTCAGTTTCTTACCGAACACGTCTATCATTGCTTTAGCCGTGTTTAAGAATGGTCTTCCTAATATGAGAGAAACTTGAGAATCTTCTTCCATGTCCAGAACAACAAAATCTACTGGAAATACTAAAGTACCAACTTTAACTATAATGTTCTCCATTATCCCTCTAGGATATTTTATTGATCGATCGGCTAGTTGTATACTTATTCTTGTTGGTTTTAATTCTCCAAGGTCTAGTTTAGGGTATAATGAATACGGCATTAAATTTATACTTGCACCTAAGTCTGCCAATGCTTCTATTGAACTAAGACTACCCAGAAAACATGGAATTGTGAAACTTTCTGGATCAGATAATTATTCTGGTATCTTATTCAACAGCACTGCGGAACAATTAGCATTCATAGTAACAGCCGAGAGTTCTTCCATTTTCTTTCTATTTGTGATCAGATCTTTCAGAAATTTAGCATATTTAGGCATTCCTGAAATTACATCAATGAAAGGAAGATTTACATTTATTTGTTTAAACATATCCAAGAATTTGGATTGCTCGGCTTCAAGTTTCTCTTTTTTCATTTTACTCGGGTAAGGAAGTGGTGGTTGGTATGGTTTAACATAAGGTTTAGCCTTAACTGTGTTATCTTCATTAACCTTTTCAACTACCGGTTCTTTTTCCTTATCTTGTTCAGGTTGTGGTTCTTGTGGAGTAGGAATAGCTTCATCAGAAGTTACAGGCATTTCAGATGGTTTAAGTGTTGTACCACTTCTTGTGGTAATAGCTTTAGCTGTTTCATTCCGGGGGTTAGCATTTGTATCACTAGGTAAACTTCCCGGTTTTCTTTCACCTATTAACCTTGCTAGGTTACTTACTTCTTCTTCCAAATTTTGAATAGAAACTTGTTGATTTCTAAATGCTTGAGCATTTTGTTCATTCGTTTGTTTCTGAGATGTGAAAAACTGCGTTTGAGTTTCAACTAGCTTTGTCATCATATCTTCTAAATTCGGCTTTTTATCATCGGTTTGTGGTGGTTTGTTTTGAAAATTAGGTCTTTGCTGATTGTAAGTATTATTGGATACTTGTTGATTGCTAGTACCTTGTTGGTTGTTGTATGGAACATTTCGATTATAATTCTGGTTTTGATTGTAAATCGGTCTTGGCGGTTGATAATTATTCTGATAATTATTTCCAGGCCTTTGGTTTAGATATGAAACATGCTCTCTTTGTTCCATTGTTAGTTCAATACTGAGACAATCTTTTGTCAAATGTGGTCCTCCACACTGCTCACAACTAATTCGTACTGAGTAGATATCTTTAGTCATCTTTTCCATTCGTCTCTCGACAGCATCTATCTTTGCAGAAATGGAATCTAAGTCATGGCTAGAATCGGCTCTAGCTGCTTTAGATGATCTAACAATATCTTTTTCTTGGTGCCACTCATGTGAGTGGGAAGCAGTGTTATCAATAATTTTGTAAGCATCAGTTTCGGTTTTCTTCATAATAGAACCACCAGCTGCTATATCGATGTCTTTCCTTGTAGTGATGTCGCATCCTTGGTAGAATATTTGTACTATTTGACAGGTGTCTAAACCATGTTGCGGACATCCTCTTAATAACTTTCTAAATCTTGTCCATGCCTCATATAGAGTTTCATTTGGTTTCTGTGTGAACGTAACAATTTCTCCTTGAAGTCTTACGGATTTAGATGCCGGAAAGAATTGTTTAAGAAATTTTTCAACTAAAACGTCCCATGTATCAATCTCCCCTTCAGGTAACGATTCCAACCAATCTTTGGCTTCTCCCTTTAAAGTCCAGGGAAATAACATGAGATATATATGTTCATCCTCCACTTCTCTTATTTTAAATAGTGTGCAGATCCTATTAAAGGTACGAAGATGTTCATTTGGATCTTCCTTCGGCGCACCACTAAATTGGCATTGATTAGTCACCATGTGTAGAATTTGTCCTTTGATTTCATAATCTGGCGCATTAATGTCTGGATGAGTAATTACGTGACCTTGGCCAGTGCGTTTAGCTCTCATTCGGTCTTCCATACTTAAAGGTTCTGTTACTTCCATAATTGAATTTGTTGAATCTGAATCACTAGAGGATTCTGATTTAATGGTTCGTTCCTCAACAATCTTTGTTTGAATGATTGGTGGTTCCGGAGGAAAATTTAATGGTTCAGGATCTATGAATTGTCCCTGAATATTCTCCGGATTCTCAATTGTGAGGTCGGGTTCAAAAAATGGATTATCGAAAATTTGAACTGGAGTACTTGGTCAACTGGATGACGATTCTAAAGAAAAATCAACGGCGGTAATATTAGCTAAATGTCTTGATCTAGTTACAGGTGGTGAACATACAAAAGGTGGTGAACGTCTTGCTCGGTGCATTCACTGAATATCCTATTAGTTTTTAAAAAGGAAAGAAAAATTATATAAGTTATCCAATTAATAGACTTTTCTAATTTTGCCCACGTTTTGAATAGCCAAAAGATGCAGCAGAGGGGCAGGATTCGTTTGGTCTCAATATAATTGAGGACTGTTTGGCTCCAATAACCCGGTCCACGTACAAATCCAACTATTACTACGAACCAGAAAATTTTGATGTCTATCAATTTAACCACTTAAAATAAATTTTTGTAATTTTAAGAAATTTAGATAAGAAGTAGAATAAAAATCTATGTCCTAAAAACTAGAATAGCGAGAAATAAGAAAGAAAAAGAGCGCGTCGAAAAAGGTCGAAAAAGAAAAGATCGAAAAATAAAAGGCGTCGAAAAATTAGAAATAATAAAAAAAATGACTTATAGAACTTAAAAACACTCGACTAACCCAACCTTATTACTATCACTAACTTAAAATTATAATTGCAAATTGAGATTACTAATTGGAGTGATAATTGATACATAGGTAAAAGGCGTCGAAAAATAAAAATAAGAAAGTAGCGCGTTGAAACTTAAAAAGGAACTAAAAACTAAAAATTAAAAGTTGCGTCTAAAAATATTAAAGCTTACAAGTAAAACTATATATATCCCAAATGACAATAACTTAAAAAGAAACTAAAACTTAAAAAGGCGTCGCAAAATTCTAAAGCACCTAAATCTTAGTCTAAAGAAAAAGCACTTAAGGGATTTTACGGCAAAGCCTAAAAATCTAAAAATAAAAATAACTATGGCAAAAACTATATTTAAAACTAATTATGAGCGAAAAACACAAATATTACGCTAAAACAATTAAAAAGGGACAAAATATAAAAATATACTAAAAGTTGTAAAAAGTACAATTTTTATAAAAATATTATTTTTATATTATTTATTTTATAAAACTATTAATTTTATAAATTATTAAAACTAATTAAACATAAAAATACAAATTAAATAAACTAAACTAAATTAACTAATAAAATACTAAACCCTAATTAGGGTTTAAGTATAATTAATAATAATACTCAGTAATGATTACTGAATTGGTCAACCCTGGCGTGTCTGCAGGGCTCATGCGATCGCATGAGTTCTAAGTTACCCGGCCATGCGATCGCATGGGCTAGGGTTTCGGGCCAGACACTGAGCTGCTACAGTACTTGGATTCGAGTGTTTTTATTTTTTTTTATTTTTTTTTCTGTTTTGCTGTTTTAATAAAAAATTATGTAATATATTTATATAAATTAAATAAAACTTATTTTTTTTAAAAATAAAGATAAAGAAAATTTTTATATAACTTACAAACTCTTAAAAAAAATTATATTTTTGTTTTTCTTTTTATATTTTCGAATATTTAAAACGTATTTTTATAAAAGCGTATTTTTTTTTATAAAAGTAAACTAAAAATCTTTTTTTTCTTTTTCTATTTAGCGTTGCGCTTCCGGCTTTTAAGCTAGATTTTGTTCCCCGGCAGCGACGCCAAAAATACTTGATGTCAAAGCTAAGGGGTATAAAATACTATTAAATTTTACTAGGAAATACTATTAAATACGATACAATTTTACACAAGATATTTATTTATTTATAGAATGGATATACTTAAACCTTGCTACAACACTTATAGGCAGTGTACCTAATCGTATAGTAGTGTAGTTTTTAGTAAGTCCGGTTCGTTCCACAGGAAAAAAAAATCTTTAAACAAAGCTTAACTCTATATTAGTTTAATTTATAAAAATACAAATATATATATATAAGTAATATTATTATTATAAAGGGGGGGGTTTTACCGTTTAATGACCGGTTTGTCGATTTTTAAAACTTTAGTCGCAGTTAAAACCAAATGTAAAATATTAAATAAATAAAAGACTTAATTTAAAGCGTAAAGTAAATAACGATAATGAAATTGTGATAATTAAAAGTGCAATTAAATACAATAAAATAAAGTGCGATAATTAGAAGTGCAATTAAATATAAAATAAAGGAAATTAAATATGAAATAAAAGAATTATGCTTATTTAAACTTCCGTAATCATGATGTTTGACGTGTTGATTTTAGTTTTATGCCCATGGGTTAATTGTCCTTTGTCCTGGATTATTTAATATGTCCGTCTGGTTTTTGTCCATAACAGTCCATCAGTCATAAATATAAAGTGCGAGTGTCCTCGTCAAATTATCCTTATACCCGAAGTTAAATATTCCAACTAATTGGGGACTTAAACTGTAACAAGGTTTTATTACTTTGTTTAATAATTACACCAGGATATCGACTGCGTGTAACCCAAGGTTTTAATACTTTGTTACCAATTATGCCAAGTGTCCTTGTACATAATTTCACCCCTGTTTTAATAATTCTAGTGACTATTAATCCATTCCCGTGTCCGGTTAAATGAACGATTATTCGTACATATAAATACCCCGCCCATCGTGTCCGATCGAGTGTATATGGTTATTTATAGGGACGTCCAATTGTAAATCTTTATATTAAAATTAACAAACTATCATTTAGTTAAACAAATATAAAGCCCATTAATAGCCCATAGTCTAATTTCCACAAGTGTCGTTCTTTTTGTCCAAACCCCAATTATGATACAAAGCCCAATTACCCAATTTTAGTAATTAGCCCAACATCATGATTACTTCATTTTAAATAAGCATAATAATAACTTAGCTACGAGACATTAAATTAAAAAGGTTAAACATAACTTACAATGATTAAAAATAGCGTAGCGTTACACGGACAGAATTTCGACTTACACCCTTACAACATTCGCTAACATACCCTTATTATTAGGATTAAAATTAAAATTAAAATTAAAATTAAAATATAAATATAAATATTTACGTATAGATATAGAGAGGATGGATATATTGATGGATATTACGTTCACCAAACTGCGAATTTATAGGCCTGTGAACTGAAAAAGGAGCTCATGCGGCCATGCGATCGCATGGCCAGCTGGGGAGGCTCACATTTGGTTGTTTTCTTCTGCCGACGGTTTTATAATATAATATAACATATATATTAATTTTAAAAATTAATTATATATTATATTATATTCATGTGCATAGTTGACTTGTAATTTTTAGTCTGTTGCGTCGAGCGTTGAGAGTTGACTCTGGTCCCGGTTTCGGATTTTCGAACGTCCTTGCGTACAATTTAATATCTTGTACTTTGCGTTTTGAATCTTATACTCTTGTAATTTTGAGACGTTTCTTATCAATAATTGGAACCTCTTTGATTGTATTTTGTTCTTTTGAGCTTTTTGGTCGTTTGCGTCTTTAATTCGTCGAATCTGTCTTTTGTCTTCACCTTTTATTATTTAAACGAATATCACTTGTAAATAGAACAATTGCAACTAAAAGCTTGTCTTTCTTGAGGGATAATGCTATGAAATATATGTTCGTTTTTAGCATTATCAATACCTCGCAACGAAATCAATTAATATGGAACATTTATAATCAATATGAACGGGACATTTCAGTTGGTATCCGAGCGTTGGTCTTAGAGAACTAGAAAATTTGCATTAGTGTGTCTTATCGAGTTTGTTAGGATGCATTAGTGAGTCTGGACTTCGACCGTGTTTTCTTTAAAAATGATTGCTTAACATTTTTGTTGGAAACTATATATTATTAACATGTAAATATTATGTGATATATTAATCTCTTAAAATGTTTGATATTGTGTGATAGATGTTTACCTATAGCACAAATCCCATTGACTCACCTAATAATAACGAAGATTCGAATATATATTAGTAAGATTCACAAGTTCTCGAAGAACCGGAAGAAGAGGAACCAGAAGAAGAGGAACCAGAAGAAGAGGAACCGGAAGAAGAAGAGGTTCCGGAGGGGGGAATAGTAGGAACCACAGAAAACCGGTCAAATAAAAGAAAATCCTCAACCAATAGACCAAAGTTAATAATGGTCAATGGTGTTTCCGTTAAGGAAGCAAAATATTAGAAAAATTACCAATTTTCTGATGAATCGGATCCTGATGAGGATTCCGATGATGTTATAGAAATTACCCCGACCCAATTTAATGAGGCAAAAGAAAATAATAAGGGAAAAGACATCAAAATAGAGAAATCTAATTCCGACCCCGATGAACTTTATATGTACCGTCAACACCCGTATTTTCAATATCGTGACAATAACCCGGGAACCTCTAAACTACCAGGTTTTTCTAAACCAATGTGGAAAAAGAACCAAGTCCGAAGAAGAAGAAACCAGTGATTCAGATTAGAGGGGTGTGAGCATGTTGAGTAATAAATGTATTGTAGTGTGCTTGTACTTTTATGTTCTATGTAAAAATTGCTTGTATTGTTTGTTATTACGAATCTAATCCTTGTTTATTTTACAGTATAAAAATAAAATGGACGTTAAGGTTAGACAACCAAATATTTTAGAAGACCTACCAGAGGATATGATTGAGGAAATCTTGTCTAGAGTCGGTCAGAATTCATCAGCACATTTAGTTATGGCGAAATTAACTTGTCAAACATTTGAAAGACTTTCCAGAAATGCCTTAGTTTATAAAAGGCTTTCCTTTGATAGGTGGGGTATATCACATTGGGGAGACTTTAAGTTACACCGTGTTTTCTTTAAAGCGTTAAATGCGGGGAACCCAAATGCAATTTTACGCTACGGGTTAAGAACCTATTTTGACTCAACATATCCCAACATAAGATTTCGTGAATTAGAAAGAGCTTCTAACATGCAACATAAAGAAGCATGTTATGCTTACGGGTTAGTGATGTTCGCTTCTTACTAAAGTGAGAAAAAGAACATCGGATTGCAGCTTTTAAATAAAACTTTCCCACAAGTGACGGATTCAGTAGTTGGGGTGAGAAACAAGGTTTTTAGATTATTACGGGGCTGTTGGACATTACAAAACCATCGTCCTTTTGACGACATTACAACATGCTGCCTAGCTAATGGTCATAACGGTTATTTTCCACAAGACCAAGGATGGGAAGTCGTCTTAGTAAAACCAGAATGCATGACTTGTTTCTGGACTTATGAATTACGTGTCTTTATTTCCTTTGCTGAACAACTTGCGTATTAACTAGATTTATCTTCAAAACTGTCTTGTATCATAGTGTACTATATTTCATGTTATATGTAATATAGTGAAGTTGTGAGTTTGAAGAATATTTGTATGTGATATATTATTATAATCAGTTTTTTATATGGAATTGTAGTAGTTGAATTGTATATTAGCTACTAAGTACGAACTTAACGGGTAGGTAGTACCCGAATTTAAACTTATAAAACGCTAATATGAAGAAAAAGCTTTTATAAATGAGTTCATATTATACTACGAGATACTATTGACTACTCTTAATATTCTGTATGATTAACTTGTTTCATTTGACTATTTTAAAGGAAATGGCACCGACTACTCGACACACCTTGAATATGAGCGAAGAGGAATTTCGTTCCTTTCTTGCTTCAAACATAGCCGCAGTACAGGCCGTGCTACATACCAACAATAACTCTGAATATAGCAATACAGCTAACGGCGCAAGAAATCGTGTAGGATGCTCCTACAAGGAATTCACTGCCTACAAACCTTCAGAATTTGATGGGACCGAAGGACCAATCGGTTTGAAATGGTGGACCGAGAAAGTTGAATTGGTGTTTGCCATAAGTAAGTGTGCTGAAGGAAACAAAGTAAAGTACGCTACACATACCTTCACAGGTATTGCATTAACATGGTGGAATACCTATCTAGAGCAAGTGGGACAAGATGCTGCTTACGCGCTACCGTGGTCAGCATTCAAGCACTTGATGAATGAGAAGTACCGTCCCAGAACCGAGGTCAATAAGCTCAAGTCAGAACTTAGAGGGTTACGAACACAGGGATTCGATATTACTTCATACGAAAGACGATTCACAGAATTGTGCCTATTGTGTCCGAGAGCGTTCGAAGATGAGGAAGAAAAGATCGACGCGTTTGTGAAAGGGTTACCGGAGAGAATCCAAGAAGATATAAGTTCACACGAGCCTGTCTCCATACAAAAGGCATGTAGAATGGCTCACAAACTAGTGAACCAGATTGGGGGAAGAATTAAAAAACAGGCGGCCGAAGAGGCCAACGTGAAGTTAGTCAAAAGAAAGTGGGAGGAAAACGGTGATAAGAGTCACCAAAACAACAACAACTATCCCAACAATCGCAACATCAATCGCAACTACAACCAACGGCACAACAACAACAACTACTACAACAATCATCCCAACAACAATAACAACCGCAACAACAACAACAACAATCAGAAGCAGCTATGCCAAAGGTGTGAAAAGTATCACTCGGGGTTCTGCACCAAATTTTGCAACAAGTGTAAAAGAAATGGCCATAGCGCGGCGAAGTGTGAGGTCTACGGACCAGGGGTTAACAGAACGAAAGGAACAAATGGTGTCGGAATGAGTAATGGCGGAGCAAGTAGTGGCGGGGCAAGTTATGCCAATGTAGTTTGTTATAAATGTGGCAAACCGTGCCACATTATTAGAAATTGCCCGAACCAGGAGAACACGAATGGACAAGGTCGCGGAAGAGTTTTCAATATTAATGCGGCAGAGGTACAGGAAGACCCGGAGCTTATTACGGGTACGTTTCTTATTGACAATAAATCTGCTTACGTTTTATTTGATTCGGGTGCGGATAGAAGCTATATGAGTAGAGATTTTTGTGCTAAATTAAGTTGTCCATTGATGCCGTTGGATAATAAATTTTTACTCGAATTAGCAAACGGTAAATTAATTTCAGCAGATTATATATGCCAGAATCGAGAAATTAAACTGGATAGCGAAATATTTAAGATTGATTTGATAACAGTAGAGTTAGGGAGTTTTGATGTAATAGTTGGCATGGACTGGCTGAAGGAGATGAAAGCAGAGATCGTATGTTACAAAAATGCAATTCGCATTGTACGAGAAGAAGGAGAACCCTTAATGGTGTACGAAGAAAAGGGCAACACGAAGCTACATCTTATTAGTAATTTGAAGGCACAAAAACTAATAAGAAAAGGTTGCTATGCTGTTCTAGCACACGTCGAGAAAGTACAAACTGAAGAAAAGAGCATCAATGATGTTCCCGTCGCAAAAGAATTTTCCGATGTATTTCCGAAAGAATTACCAGGACTACCTCCACATCGATCTGTTGAATTTCAAATAGATCTTATACCAGGAGCTGCACCAATAGCTCGTGCTCCTTACAGACTCGCACCCAGCGAGATGAAAGAACTGCAAAGCCAACTGCAAGAACTATTAGAACGTGATTTCATTCGACCAAGCACATCACCATGGGGAGCTCCTGTTTTGTTTGTCAAGAAGAAGGATGGTACATTTAGGTTGTGTATTGACTACAGAGAGTTGAATAAACTTACCATCAAAAACCGTTATCCACTGCCGAGAATTGACGACTTATTTGATCAACTACAAGGCTCGTCGGTTTATTCGAAAATCGATTTACGTTCTGGATATCATCAAATGCGAGTAAAGGAGGATGATATTCCAAAAACTGCTTTTAGGACGCGTTATGGTCATTACGAGTTTATGGTTATGCCGTTTGGATTGACTAACGCACCAGCTGTGTTCATGGACCTTATGAACCGAGTGTGTGGGTCATATCTTGACAAGTTTGTCATTGTTTTCATCGATGGCATACTTATTTACTCAAAGAATGATCAAGAGCACGAAAAACATTTGAGAAAAGTGCTAGAAGTATTGAGGAAAGAAAAACTGTACGCTAAGTTTTCAAAGTGTGCATTTTGGTTGGAAGAAGTTCAATTCCTCGGTCACATAGTGAACAAAGAAGGTATCCAGGTGGACCCGGCAAAGATCGAAACCGCTGAAAAGTGGGAAACCCCAAAAACTCCGAAGCATATACGTTAATTTTTAGGATTGGCTGGTTACTACAGAAGATTCATCCAAGATTTCTCCAAAATAGCAAAACCCTTGACTGCATTAACGCATAAAGGGAAGAAATTTGAATGGAAGGATGAACAAGAGAAGGCGTTTCAGTTATTAAAGAAAAAGCTAACTACGGCACCTATATTATCATTGCCTGAAGGAAATGATGATTTTGTGATTTATTGTGACGCATCAAAGCAAGGTCTCGGTTGTGTATTAATGCAACGAACGAAGGTGATTGCTTATGCGTCTAGACAATTGAAGATTCACGAGCAAAATTATACGACTCACGATTTGGAATTGGGTGCTGTTGTTTTTGCATTAAAGACTTAGAGGCATTATTTATATGGGGTCAAAAGTATTATATATACCGACCACAAAAGTCTCCAACATATATTTAATCAGAAGCAACTGAATATGAGACAACGCAGGTGGATTGAACTGTTGAATGATTATGATTTTGAGATTCGATACCACCGGGGAAGGCGAATGTGGTAGCCGACGCTTTGAGTAGAAAGGACAGAGAACCTATACCGGTAAAAGCTATGAATATAATTATTCGTACTAACCTTACTACTCAAATAAAGGAGGCGCAACAGGGGGTTGTAAAAGAAGGAAAGTTGAAGAATGAGATACCCAAAAGATCAGAGAAACATCTTAATATTCGGGAAGACGGAACCTGATATAGGGCTGATAGAATTTGGGTACCAAGGTTTGGAGATGTGAGAGAAATGGTACTTAAAGAAGCACATAAAACCAGATATTCAATACATCCCGGAGCGGGGAAGATGTATAAAGATCTCAAGAAACACTTTTGGTGGCCGGGTATGAAAGCCGATATTGCTAAATATGTAGGAGAATGTTTGACGTGTTCTAAGGTCAAAGCTGAACATCAGAAACCATCAGGTATACTACAACAACCTGAAATTCCGGATTGAAAATGGGAAAACATTACCATGGACTTCATTACTAAATTGCCAAGGACTGCAAGTGCTTATGATACTATTTGGGTAATAGTTGATCGTCTCACCAAGTCAGCACACTTCCTGCCAATGAGAGAAGATGAAAAAATGGAGAAGTTGGCGTGATTGTATTTGAAGGAGGTTGTCTCCAGACATGGAATACCCGTCTCTATTATATCTGATAGGGATGGTAGATTTGTTTCAAGGTTCTGGCAGACGTTGCAACAAGCATTGAGGACTCGTCTAGACATGAGTACTGCCTGTCATCCACAAACTAATGGGTAGAGCAAAAGGACGATACAAACGCTTGAAGACATGCTACGAGCATGTGTTATTGATTTCGAAAACAGTTGGGATCGACACCTACCGTTAGCAGAATTTTCCTACAACAACAGTTATCATTCTAGTATTGAGATGGCGCCGTTTGAGGCACTTTATGGTAGAAAGTGCAGGTCTCCGATTTGTTGGAATGAAGTGGGGGATAGACAGATTACGGGTCCGGAGATAATACAAGAAACTATCAAGAAAATCATCCAAATTCAACAACGATTGAAAACTGCCCAGAGTCGACAAAAGAGCTACGCGGACAGTAAAAGAAAAGATATAGAGTTTGAAATTGGAGAAATGGTCATGCTTAAGGTTTCACCTTGGAAAGGCGTTGTTCGATTTGGTAAACGGGGGAAACTAAATCCAAGGTACATTGGACCATTCAAGATTATAGATCGTGTCGGACCAGTAGCTTACCAACTGGAGCTACCTCAACAACTCGTGGCTGTACATAACACTTTCCACGTCTCGAATTTGAATAAATGTTTTGCTACAGAAGATCTCACTATTCCGTTGGACGAAATCCAAATCAATGAAAAACTTCAATTCATTGAAGAACCCGTCGAAATAATGGATCGTGAGGTTAAGAGACTTAAGCAAAACAAGATACCGATTGTTAAGGTTCGATGGAATGCTCGTAGAGGACCCGAGTTCACCTGGGAGTGTGAAGATCAGATGAAGAAGAAATACCCGCATCTATTTCCAGAGGATTCGTCAACACCTTCAACAGCTTAAAATTTCGGGACAAAATTTATTTAACGGGTAGGTACTGTAATGACCCGAACTTTTCCATGTTTATATATATTAATTGAGATTGATATTTACATGACTAAATGTTTCCAACGTGTTAAGCAATCAAACTTGTTAAGACTTGATTAAATGAAATAAGTTTCATATAGACAATTGATCACCCAAGTTGACCGGCGATTCACGAACGTTACAAATTTGTAAAAACTACATGTTGTGGTATATATAGACATATATATATGGTTGACATGAGATTATGATGAGTAATAATGTCACTAAGTATATTAACAATGTGTGATATACATAAGAAATGAGATTACTAAGTTAAGAAACTAGAAATGATATATATAACGATTATCGTTATGATAACGTCTACTAAATACATATGTATCATATTAAGATATTGATACACTATATTTAACATGATAAAATGATATTTAAATATATCATTAAGTGTGTTAATAATGAACTACATATGTAAAAACAAGACTACTAACTCAAGAATTACGAAACGAGACTTATATGTAACGATTATCGTTGTAACGATATTTTAATGTATATATTATATTAAGAGATATTCATACATCATAATATCATGATAACATAATAATTTAACATCTCATTTGATATAATAAACATTGGGTTAACAACATTAATTGAGATCGTTAACTTAAAGGTTTCAAAACAACACTTACATGTAACGACTAACGAAGACTTAACGACTCCATTAGAATGTATATACATGTTGTGTTTTGATATATATTCTTACACTTTTAAAAGACTTTAATACACATATAAAAGTACTTCTACTTAACAAAAATGCTTACAATTACATTCTCGTTCAGTTTCATCAACAATTCTACTCGTATGCACCCGTATTCGTACTCGTACAATACATAGCTTTTAGATGTATGTACTATTGGTATATACACTCCAATGATCATCTCTTAGTAGCCCATGTGAGTCACCTAACACATGTGGGAACCATCATTTGGCAACTAGCATGAAATATCTCATAAAATTACAAAAATATTAGTAATCATTCATGACTTATTTACATGAAAACAAAATTACATATCCTTTATATCTAATCCATATACCAACGACCAAAAACACCTACAAACACTATCATTCTTCAATTTTCTTCATCTAATTGATCTCTCTCAAGTTCCATCTTCAAGTTCTAAGTGTTCTTCATAAATTCCATAAGTATAGTTTCATAAAAATCAAGAATACTTCCAAGTTTGCAAGTCTACTTCCAAGCTTTCTAATCCATTCCAAGTAATCATCTAAGATCAAGGAACCTTTGTTATTTATAGTAGGTTATCTTTCTAATTCAAGGTAATATTCATATTCAAACTTTGATTCAATTTCTACAACTATAGCAATCTTATTTCGAGTGAAAATCTTACTTGAACTGTTTTCGTGTTATGATTCTGCTTCAAGAACTTTCAAGCCATCCAAGGATCCTTTGAAGCTAGATCTATTTTTCTCATTTCCAGTAGTTTTATCCTGAAAACTTGAGGTAGTAATGATGTTCATAACATCATTCAATTCATACATATAAAGCTATCTTATTCGAAGGTTTAAACTTGTAATCACTAGAACATAGTTTAGTTAATTCTAAACTTGTTCGCAAACAAAAGTTAATCCTTTTAACTTGACTTTTAAAATCAACTAAACACATGTTCTATATCTATATGATATGCTAACTTAATGATTTAAAACCTGGAAACACGATGAACACCATAAAATCGGATATACGCCGTCGTAGTGAAACCGGGGGCTGTTTTGGTTTGGATAATTAAAAACTATGATAAACTTTGATTTAAAAGTTGTTCTTCTGAAAAAATGATTTTTCATATGAACATGAAACTATATCCACAAATCTTGGTTAAACTCAAAGTGAAAGTATGTTTTTCAAAATGGTCATCAAGATGTCGTTCTTTCGACGGAAATGACTACCTCTTTAGTAATTGACATGTAACTTAAATTTCGGACTATAAACCTATACTTTTTCTGTTTGGATTCTTAAATTAGAGTTCAATATGAAACCATAGCAATTTGATTCACTCAAAACGGATTTAAAATGAAGAAGTTATAGGTAAAACAAGATTGGATATTTTTGATCTTTTTAGCTACGGGAAATGTTTAATAAATCTATACAAATCATATCCTAGCTAACTTATATTGTATTATACATGTATTCTAATATATTATGTAATCTTGGGATACCATAGACACGTATGAAAATGTTTTGACATATCATATCGACCCATGTATATATATTATTTGGAACAACCATAGATACTCTATATGCAGTAATGTTGGAGTTAGCTATACAGGGTTGAGGTTGATTTCAAAAATATATATACTTTGAGTTGTGATCTAGCCTGAGACGTGTATACATTGGGTCGTGGATTGATTTAAGATAATATATATCGATTTATTTCTGTACATCTAACTGTGGACAACTAGTTGTAGGTTACTAACGAGGACATCTGACTTAATACACTTAAATCTTTAAAACATAATAAAAATGGTTGTAATTATATTTTGATCATACTTTGATATATATGTACATATTTGTATAGGTTCGTGAATCGATCCGTGGCTAAATCTTATTTCCGAGAAAAGAAATATCTGTGAAAGTGAGTTATAGTCCCACTTTTAAAATCTAATATTTTTGGGATGAGAATACATGCAGGTTTTATAAATGATTTACAAAATACACAAGTACGTGAAACTACATTCTATGATTGAATTATCGAAATCGAATATGCCCCTTTTTATTAAGTCTGGTAATCTAAGAATTAGGGAACAGACACCCTAATTGACGCGAATCCTAAAGATAGATCTATTGGGTCTAACAAACCCCATCCAAAGTACCGGATGCTTTAGTACTTCGAAATTTATATCATATCCGAAGGGTGTACTGGAATGATGAGGATATTCTTATATATGCATCTTGTTAATGTCGGTTACCAGGTGTTCACCATATGAATGATTTTTATCTCTATGTATGGGATGTGTATTGAAATATGAAATCTTGTGGTCTATTATTACGATTTGATATATATAGGTTAAACCTATAACTCACCAACATTTTTGTTGACGTTTAAAGCATGTTTATTCTCAGGTGAATATTAAGAGCTTCCGCTGTTGCATACTAAAATAAGGACAAGATTTGGAGTCCATGTTTGTATGATATTGTGTAAAAACTGCATTCAAGAAACATATGTCGATGTAATATATTTCTATTGTAAACCATTATATAATGGTCGTGTGTAAACAGTATATTTTAGATTATCATTATTTGATAATCTACATAATGTTTTTAAAACCTTTATTGATAAAATAAAGGTTATGGTTGTTTTAAAAATGAATGCAGTCTTTGAAAAACGTCTCATATAGAGGTCAATACCTCGCAACGAAATCAATTAATATGGAACGTTTATAATCAATATGAACGGGACATTTCAGTTATCCATAAAATCATATCTATAAAATTGTTATCTGCAATCGTAGATTTGAAATCGATTTAGGCGTTTATCAATTAGAGGTTATAAACATAAACGAAGTTCAGATTAGTGAACAAAAACCAAAACCGAACACTCAGTTACAATTAACAGTTACGAATTCATCTATTTCCAAATCATATTCATCCTTAACCGCAAGTTCATGTCGTTTTGATCCTTATAATGATTCGTAAACATTTTGAAAAAACTAAAAATGCAGAAAAGCTCTAATTCATGTCGTGAACTCCCTATAAAATTCAGATATTAATTCGAAGATTTAAGAACCAATTCGAAGAGTCAAAGTTTGGGAGAAAAAGTCAAAGTGTTCTTCTTGGATTATATTCAACAATTCAATGATGTTTTAGGATTTGATTATGATCGTCGAGTATTCTAAGCATGATTTGGAACATATTTCGTTTAGATTCATCAACTAAACGAAGGATTTTTCGAAATCAAATCTTTGTTCATATGAAGGTCTCTGCTCTTGTTCGGTAGGATAAGTACCTTCTTAATTCATATGTAAATTATGTACAGAGAGAATATGACGTTTGTGTTGTATGTGTTTGTGGTATGAAACAGAAAGAAGTAAATAAATAAATAAAATGAAAGAAGTAAATAAATAAACAAAAAGAAGTATGGAACCAAATGAAACTAAGAATTTATTCACATTATTCGTTGGCTTGTTTGGGTATGGGATTTAAATGAGAAGAAATATTTTATATAGAAAAAGATGATTTTACCCTCACATGTTAAGCATGTGACTGAATTTGACGGATTAGTTTAACGCTCGCTTAATGGAGGGACCAACCACACACGTTTAGAAAACCACAAGGACCAACCACCTCGAAAATAAAATTCAGGGACCAAACACCTCATTTCATGTAAACCACAAGGACCAACGACCCAATTTTCTCTTACCAAAATGTCATGACGTTACTGTTCATACGAACTTCGGCTGTTATACACTTATACTTATTGAAAATGAAAATGGATTAAATGATAAATGATAAAAACAAAATCCTTGAAATTCTCCACTATCTCATTAGTTCAACACCCAATTCATCACAAGTTTCTTATTCTTTCAGGACAAAATTGCTGAAATGATCCCTGTGGTTTGTACCAAAATGCTAATTTAGTCTCTGTATTTTTTTGACGGATTTGGTCCTAGTGGTTTGTAAAAGTTGCTGATTTAATCCATCTGACTGACGGCCGTCAAAAAAGGCCATTAACTCCAGTCATGTGCCAGACATGTGAGGGTATTTTTGTCAGTTTCTTTCCTTTATTGATAAAATTGTTGAAATGGTCCCTGTGGTTTATACCAAAATTGCTGAAATGGTCCCTATGATTTGTTCGAAAATGCTGGTTTCATCCCTATATCCATTGTTTGAATAGCTCGAAAAGCTTCATATGAATACAAAATCCAAATTTCTAATATGAATGTTTTTTAATCATCTTACCTAATTATAAAACCAACTTAACCATGAATAATCATAAATACAAGTCACATATGAAGCTATAAAAATCACATACCCCTAACAAAACCCACAAACAATTACCTGCACTCTAACTCTGATGATGACTATTAACAATTACTCCATATCTTTGTGACCCGTCTTTTACATCCATCATATATGGGCACTTGTAAACAAATAAAGTGGAAATATAGTATCTATCACTCTTTCTCAGTATCACTAAACAAATAAATTAATTGATTTTACCAATCATCCACCTCCTCGAATCCTTGAAATCGAAATTGAAAAAAACTGATCTTGAAATCAAAAAATGGGAAACCCAGATCCAGTCACCCTTTAACTTTCATCCACGTACATCTATTTTTTCTATCATGTATCGAGTACTTTTCTACAATAAACTCTTAAAACTCGACTTCGATCCACCATCTGCATCCCTAATGATCTTCCTATTCCAGAGCAGGTATGTGTATTTCAAACAAAGAGTTGCAAACATGGAATTCTTTATGTACGAATTTCAAATAACAATTTATTAAGAGGTGCGACAGATTTGGTGCTATAATTGTTTTATGTGCGGCTAATCTGGGTTTTATAGAAATGGGTTTGTATGGAAATAATTTGAGAAGCATGAAATGAAAACACAGCCATAATCGTTCAGATAAAATGGTTGTAGGGACAAAACCAGCATTTTCGAATAAATCACAGGGACCATTTCAGCAATTTAGGTACAAACCACATGGACCATTTCAGCAGTTTTGTCAATAAAGGAAAGAAACTGACGAAAATACCCTCACATGTCTGGCACATGACTGGAGTTAACGGCCTTTTTTGACGGCCGTTGGTCAGAGGGACTAAATCAGCAACTTTTACAAACCACTGGGACCAAATCCATCAAAAAAAGCACAGGGACTAAATCAGCATTTTAATACAAACTACAATACAAACTACAGTGACTATTTCAGCAATTTTGTCTTCTTTCAGTTTATTATTAGTTTACTCGTTTCCATTCTAGTTTAGATTTTAAATCCAATAACAACTTTGAACATGTTGACGTTAATTAATTCACCAAGGTACAGTTTTATATTATATCTACATATAATCGATAGTGAATCTTGACTTTTTATGGAGTATTCCGTATTAGATAGGAGGAAACAAAATTGACTTTTATTAGAAAAAAGTGAACATGGGTTACAGTAAATTTTGAGAGGGCATCGGTTTTTAAATTTAATTATAAGATTATAAGATGGTTGGTAGTAGGGAACTAGGGATGATAATGAATCGAATATGGATCGGGTGATGCTGTATTCATGTCCATATTCATTTAGTTTTTGTTCATCCATGTATATCTATATCCATATCCATTTAGTTTCAATTCATCTGTCAATATCCAGTAGATTAAGCGGGTTAATGGATATCCAATGAATATTAAGAAAAAATGTTATAATTTTTACTAATATGCGATTAAAACAAAAACGTAGTATATCAAACATAATAATAACATGACATAATCAAATTCTATCCATTAAATGTGTAATCTTTTCGAAGATGTTACAAAATTTGTTAAATTTACTATAAAACATAGATTATGAAAAATTAAATATGAAATTTGTAAGTTTATTTTGTTAGATATACATGTTTTATTGTAATATATTATGGTTATTTAATTATATGGTTGAAAGCAAAATGTAAATCTAACGGTAAATAAGTTTGTAATAGTAAATATGTAAGCATATATCTATATTTATGTATTTGGATATGTATTTCGGGTGGTAATGGATATATCCATGGATGAAACTTTTCATCCATATCCATATTCATTTAGTTTCATCCACATCCGTATCCATATCCATTTAGGTTTACCTGTTAATGACAACCTAAGGGTTGTCATTAACATTTTCCAAAAAAAAAAAAAAAAAAAAATAGTGTTCTTGAGTTTTTTAAAGGAGAAAAAGGGAAGGAAGTGGAATGTGAATTGTGTTTTTATAGCAATTATTATATTCGCTGCTATATCAAGTCAGTTGCTTATTTTGCCCAAATCAATAATGAAGATACTATGTGTTGAAAGAAAGATAAATAAATTCACGGTCCTCAATTAAACATAAACAATACGTAATGCCAAAGTATCATTTATTCATTCATTCATTGCTAATTACCCACATATTAGTACCGACACATATTGCGATTTACAAAATCACAACAACTAATTCGAAAATCCTAAAACAATACGTATTCACAACATACTGATTTCAAATCCTAAAATATTACGTGATCACAACTGATAGTATCCTAAAACGATAAGTAATCACATCACAACAACTTATAGTATCCTGTATCCTAGAACGATAAGTAATCACAATAGTATATTTAAACCTTAAAACAAGTACCGACCTTCAAATTCGTAACACAACGTAATCACGGTAACCCTAAAACACATACTAGACTTTAAATTCGTAATACAACGGACTTCCAAACTCTAATCAATATCACGAGGCATCGTCAATCGATGTTGACACATTTGCGAAGTCTTCCTGAACGCAGAGCGTCAAACATCACAAAACACTTTGAACTCAGGATGAACCATATGATTGTGCTTGTTTATCTGATATCTGTCATCGAACACACGTGAAGTACATTAAACACATTTGAAACCATAGTCTGACAGCATATTCGAGCTCGAGTTCGAGTTAGGGTTAGGACTAGAGTTGGTTATATTTTGTGATAGTTGATTTGACGATTTCGGGGTGATACATTCTGTCAGTTGTCAGTGCTGTGGTGTTCTTATATAGAGGAGGAATGAGCGACATATTGTGAGGCATATGAAGAATTATGTGAAGAAGAGTGGCGTTTTTTGGAGATATGAACATGAAAATCAAACATGTGTTCGAGTGTGTTTCATAGACCGTTCCCTTCATGAAAAGTGTTGTAAATCAAGCATCTAAGCTTCGTCAATGGAGTTCATAGCCTCAAACATCACAGAATTATCGAATTTGGTCTTAAAGGATTCAGTTGACTTTTGTTGACTGTTTACGAATTCCATATCTTAGATGATTTAGAAATTGTTAGACGGTTCTAATTGTTGGCGAAAGTTTGGTTTAGGTTATGAATCATATCACAGATCTTGGACTCGGATTGAGTTGATAAGCATCAACTGAAGAGATAACAATTTGTGTTCATGAAGGTGTAAGATAAAATGAATATTGTAGATCGGATATGAATCTGACGTATAATTTTATTTTGAGGGATTATGATTGAAAATGTTTGAAAATAAAAGGATTTTAAAAGGTAAAAAAAACTTGAGGGATGTTGGTTGTTATATGGAGTATCAACGAAGGATCAACGGAGTAAAAAGTCCTCTAATTCTGATACTATATGGTCACTGAAAAGAATGAATTATTTGCAATCGGAGAATTGGAAGCTTCTTAAGTTTTCAACAACTATCACTGAAGGTATTGTCATGCCAATATTTGTTGAGGGTTATTACTTCATTGTCTCTATTTTAAGTGAAATTGTGTTTATTTGATGCTCACTGTTTTTGTGCATACTTGTGATATTGTTTATAAGACTAATTTGATACTAGTTGATTAGTGGCGTTAGCATTCCGTAAAACTTAATTTAGGACAAGCCTTATGTCTTATACTGGGTTCAATAGAGAGATGAAAGAGATTTCGATCAAGGATGAGATAAACAAATGCATTCTAGCCTAGTTGTATACTTTTCCCCATTTAAACTGTATAAAACATGATACTTTTATGTCACAAACTTATCTCGATAAGCTCACGTGCGTCTCTTAATCTCTACTAAGCCAGTCTCGCTCGGATCTTCTAATGATTCAAGTAACTGAAAGAGAACAACATAGAGAACAAGTAGAATTGAAGATAATACTTATATTGATTAAAAAAGCTTTACAAGAGAAATTACAAGAATGTTTTAAGGTGTAGTGTGCCAAATGAGGCCACCCCTATTTATGTTACTCCTATCACAAAATGGAAGGTTAGGATTAAATATAATGAATGGCTAAGATCTAAGAACTAGAAGCTTCATGATCCTAGAAAATATCTATGGAGTTCCATACCATTCCATGAAAAAATCAATGAAAAAAAATTCTAGAGAGCTTCTATAGGGTTCTTGGGCCTTCCTTAATTTGGGTATATTGGACTACAAGCTTAGTGGATTGGGTTATAAAATTAATGGGTTGTGACATTTAAGTATGTTGTAAGACCACTTATAGTGGTTAAGATGTTTCTTGCTCGTGTTTCTTGCTTTTTGCACTTTTTTGATGACTAGCACATGTTTCTTTTTTGGACAAAATTGCATGGGGGTCCCTGTGGTATGTTCGAAATAACAAGTGGAGTCCAAAAGGATTTTTTCACCTTGAGGGGTTACTGTGGTTTGCAATAGTTTCACGGGGGGTCCAATTGCCTAAAGTCTGTGTAAATCTAACGGTTAAGTGGTGCACATGACTTAACCGAGAGAGTGATTAGAGGGATGAATCGGTGTAGTGACAACAATCGATTGAGAAAAGAAGAAATACGAGAGAGAGAGAGAGTGATGGAAGTTGGTAACAAAATCAAAAGAAAAAAACCCTAATTGAAAAAGAAAAGAAAAAAGAAAGACCTGGTAATTGATTATATAACCGGCAGCGATTGATTGAGTTTAGGGGAGACTGTATTCAATGTGTGTGATCAATCTTCTTATTTATAGATATGGATGTATTTATGGGTATATATATGATCGTTAGGATTCAGCGTCAGAGTTAAGCCACTACGTACATTCTTTTATTTACGCGTATTTATTTATTATTTATATTTAATTATGTTTTTATTCGTATATTTTTATTTAATTATTATCTATCTATCTATCTATCTATCTATCTATCTATCTATCTATCGTTTCTATTAAAATGCTAAAATGATGATGTCATAAAAAAGGATTTATCAAAAGAAAAAATAATTCAAAAAAAAAAATCTAAGTTATATTGATATGTCATTAATACTAATTAATTAAATAAAAAAACACCCGTGTTTATACTGACTATTATTTTAGGGTTAAGCAAAATCCAAAACATACGCCTCTACCTTATTTTTCTAACAAAATCGATTCCTTCAAAAACCTTACGATTATTATATTCAATATAATGCAATCCTCATCTTCATCCGCTAATCATTGGCTTGAATATTTTTATCTCATGTAAAGCGGATTCAGTGCAAACATACAATGATCAGGTATTTTGTAATCGGAAATCACAATTTAGGTTTTTTTTCATGTGTGTTTGATTATTATACAATTAGGGTTTTTATGTGTGTTTGGTTATTATACAACTAGGGATTTATAATTATTATTATTCTTATTAACAATTCTATAATCATAGCAATCTCTTTAATTTTGTTTGTGTATATATTTGTATACGATCTGATACGGTTTGTGAAACAAGCATGATGTCAATAATGGTTCTTAGATTATCAATAATTACTCATACACATTATGTGTGTGTATTTCAAGACATATTGTTCATCATCTTTTTGTTACATAATTGCTCAAATATTGTCAACAAGTTATAACGATTTAACAGTTTCTATAACCTTTTGGCTTATCAAGTGTTAATTTTTGAACATTTGGTTGAAATATGTGTGAATTGTCTTTATTACTCTTTATGTTTACTGTCAACGTTAGGAAAGGAAAATACGACGGCTGCTTTTTTGAACATTTGGTTAAAATGTGTAGGAATTGTCATTATTGCTCTTTTTGTTTACTATCAACATTAGGAAAGGAAAATACAATGGTCATTTTGAACTCTGATTTCTAACATCAAGATTATATATTCTTTAAAATTGGGTTTGATACAGGTTTGCTAAGTGAGCATCTTAATTGGTATTGTTCAAGTGTATGAAAGGCGTTTGATGAAATGTCCGAGAGAAATAGAGTTACATGGTATGATTTATGTTACACCTACTTTCAATTTGAGTTTGGTAAGTAATGTTGTTGTTAGTTTTATTAGGCTTGACATTATTTACTATTGTTTTTGGTTTAGTAAAAACCTTAATTATTCTTATGTAATAATCTGACTATAAACATTTTTGATTGTTTGTTTCAATTTTTCAGGTTGCGTGTTGTTTTGCAACATTAAAGGTGTAAGTGTTAGGCATTTCTACACATGTAATGGCTTGGCGATGCATGCGATTAAGGTAAATATTGATTAAAACAATCATGTATTTGGATTAGTATTTGATTTCGAAGTATGTGATAACTAATAGTTGAAGTCATGGTTCATTAGTTTGTGACTAATTTATATATGTTGTTGTTGGGCTGCAGCTTAGTTGCATACAGTGAAGATTATGTTTGTGAGATAGGCAAAAAAGGTTGTTAAAGCAACAAAGGAAGGGCAAGAATATGCTGTAGGTATGTGGCAACTTTGTAAGTTGTTTAAAATCATCAACTGTTGGTTACATTGAATGTTTAATGGTTCTAAAAGTCTCTCCTTTTGTTAGATTTAGAAACTTTGATGTATTTTTGTTTTGAAGTTCTAATCAGATTAGAAAAACTTTTGGACATTTTATAAAGTAATTTGTCTTAATTGTGGGGTTGGAGAACATGCTTGATTGGCTTACAACCAGTATAAGTATGTGTAAGTTAGTGTATTGTTTCTGTTTTAACGTAAATGGTTATATTAGACTTAAAAGGCTAAAGATATTATTGCAGGTGCAGCTACATCTTTGTGAACTTTTTCATAAGTTGTGTATATGTAGAAGATAGTGTTTGTCGATTTTTTAATGTTCCGGGTATGTATGTGCTCTACCTCTTTTGTTAAATTTTGATTTGGTAATTTTAAAGTTTATCGTTTCGATTCTCTAACTGATGGTAATATCTTTTTTATATGTTATATAGGTAGTGTTTGTTGCGGGTTATCAAGGAGGTGATGGTATAGTATGACTTTGAAGATGAAATACAACTTCTTATAATTAAAAAAATGGTGGCAATAGGAGTGAATGTATACACGCTTCCATGGTGTATAAACACCCATGCATCTAAAAGATTTTTCAGGGTGTAAAATGATTTAGACATTCAAAACTATTAGACCCATTTTATATTTTGATTTAGACCCATTTTGATTTTTGATTGTGAGGTTGTTTTGGTAATGTATAACCATGCATACAGTTATGTTTTCAAAAGGCCCATTTTGACTTTTGATTCGTGGTATTTTTGAATTTGGAAAAGGTATTTCATCATAAAATTTTGACTTTTTTTTTAAATAATCAATGCCAAGCCCTTTTAACCTTCACAAAGGTTTACTCATTGAGACCAACTGAACAATCTGTCTATTTAGCCGTCTCTAAGTTTCTACAACTCAATATCAACATTTGTTCTTTACATAAAGGTTCACATATATCACTAGACCGGACAATGGTGGTTGTTCATGATTATGTTGCTTACTTGCTTTACATGCAATTGAGCTTAAGTTGTAACATACGTTCTGTTTTTTGATCATATTTAAAGTATTGAAATTATTGTATCCTATAATGATAATGTCATTATTGCGTTAATTCTTTGTTAAGAAAAAATAAAAAAAAAAAGAAAAAAACCTAAGTCCTTAAGGTGATGTCATTAATCTAATTAATGACTAATTAAATTAAATCCTTATTTATTTATTTCATGTTTTTCGAGAGAAAAATTCACTCTCATTAATTATTAATTATTATTATTCAAAATTCAAATATGAGTTATCTTTACGAGATTAATTACATTATATATGTATGCGAAATACACTTCTCAATAAAAGGTTCTAATGTAGACTTCTATGACAAGGAAATAGTAATTGTAAGGAAAATTGGAAGATGATGGTGATAGATTAAATGTGGTTAATTTATTCCGACCAAGTTAGGTACATCAATGTGTTTTTAAAAACAACGAGAAGTTTCTTAGTCCGAATCCATCGGGTCATTAAACTAAATGACTTTAGCTTTTGAATTCACTTAATACCTAAAATATATATAGTTAAACTGTTTTATTTAAACAAACCCGTGATTCCACAGGTCATTTCACTAGTTTTTTTTATTAAAATTCTATAATAATGATGTCATTATTAGGCTAATTCATTTATTAAAAAAATCAAAAAACAAAAGAAAAAAATCTAAGCATGGTGGGTGATGTCATTAATCTAAATAATTTTTAATTAAAATTAAATCTTATTATTATTAAATCTTATTAATAATTATTTTAATTATTAAAATTAATTAATTTGAATTATTTTAATTAATTATATTAAATTGAATACGAGAAGGTATAAAAGCTAGACAGAAAGAAATCAATTCTAAATTTATATTCTAATTTACACTTTTAAAATAAAATTACAACTAATATTATCTCTTATAATTGAATGTGGATTGTTTAATACGCATTTTAGACCTTAACTTCGTAAAAATCAAAGGAAGAACCTTGATAATATAGAAAAAAAAAAGAAAAAAAAAAGAACGAGCTTAGTGATTAAAGAAAGGGTGATTGGACAACAAATAGGGGGTGTTTGTGGATCTTTCTTATATATAGATACACCAAGTGACCAAACATACACCAATACTTTCTCGATTATTGTCTATCTTAAAAGGAAAAACAGTTTAGATCACTCCCAATCATGACATCTTTCTCAACATTTCCTCAGCGCCACGTCAACTTTCTCTCTCCTCCTTTCCAACCACTTCCTTCCATAACACACCATTGCCAACCATGACATACTTATTCAAATTTTTATTATTATTATTATTATTATTATTATTAAATAATAATTATATTATTATTATTAATCAATTATTATTATTGTTAAACAAAAAAATACGAGTATTATTTCTACACCACATAATTACTTGTGATTGTTGGTGGCCCAAAAAGATAAAGGACATGTATCTTCATCTTCGTGTGCACCAACTCAAATTAAAGCACCATCTTCTACCTTTTCTACCTTCTTTATTAAAAAATAAAACACTCCATTTTGAAACACCGTGTTCTACTCACTGTAACCCCATTTTCTATTTCAGTTTAACAAAATAATACAATAAAAAAGAAAAAATGTTACAAGAATTCGTCCTCAATTATGCTTGTGGAGGAAAAGTTGCAGCACGAAATGGGTTGTCATCAAAGGGTGGCCCAGGGCTGCTTGATTGCCATTGGAGCCCTCGAGAGCAAGTGTAAGGGCGGACTCCTAGCACGTACTTCTGAGAGTGGTCTTATAAACACATATATTTATTCATTATTTCAATCCCCATCACTCCTTTATGTCAGTTAAAAACATTTTTGTTTAAAAAGGGTATAAGACCGTAAAAGTAATCAAAACAAACATGATAAATACCATAGATGCAATAATCATGCGGTCAAGATACGGTTATATCTCAAAGTTTGACCAAATTACTTAAAATATAGAAATTCATTAGTTTCAGACTATATATGATATGATTCTTGGCCAAATTAAGCTAATAATATAAGTGGATATAGTAAAAGAATAGCCGCACCTGTAGATGAGGTGAATACACGTACATAACACAAGTCAATCTAATCTAGTCCATCAATGTTAACCTTTATTATTCTAATCCAAAATTAATTATAATTTGGCCTGCCCACTTACTCCACCATAAAACGACCTACTTTGTGAAAATGAAACCAACAAGAATAATAGCTACAAAAACACTTACCAATGAAAGAACCGGTGAAACACACAAGAATACTAGCCCCTCAAGAACATGTAGCGAAGTATCTATAAAAACACTCTATGATCAATATACTTTTCTCTTGAGCATGATGGCCATGAGAGACCACATTTAACTAAATATTCTAAGATCAATTTTAGTAAAACGTACTGAAAAGAAGAAAAGAACTTTTAACAACTGTCTGCTCATATTTTTTTAAGATGGTTCTCTACGCCACAGCCATATAAAATTAAGAACTTCCCTTTTAAATTTCAGCAGTTAAATTACTTTTTTTCTTGATTTAGAGATGATAAATAAAAATGAAGAATAGAGTTTTAATTACCCCATCTACGAAAGCTAATGCAAGAGGAAATGCTCACACAGAAGGTGAATGAAGAGGATTCGGGTTCAGACAACTGTAAAAGGTGAATGAATTTCAAGTTCGGCATATTCTATCAAGAAGGTTACAATATGATAAACAGTCCAAATGAATATGTATGGAAAATATATATTTTACAATAAAAAATAATAAAATAGAATTAGAGGTTTATTATCATTCATTACCAGCAACATGGGCATTCTTCCTCACTATTATTATTTTATTTTATTTTAAATATTAACATCGCAAGAAAAGACCCCAACTTAGTAAAAAATCAAAGGAAGAAGCCTGATAAAAAGATAAGGACCTTGTAATTAAAAAAATGTACGGACAGTTACCAATTACCTCAGGTGTTGTATCTCAAGTGCTTACTTGTAAAGATCTTTTCAAGAAACCAACGCAGCCAAAACCCTAGTTCAAAAAATAGAAACAAAACAGTATCGATTAAAACCATAATTTCAACAAAATCAAAACAAAAACCCTAGTTTTGAAGAAATTTAACACTGTCAGATGAAGAAAGAAATATTAATTTGTTAAAAACTTAAAAGAATCAAAGTTTTTTACCATTAAAAGAAAGAAAGAATGTAGAGAGAGAGAGAGAGAGAGAGAGAGGCAGTGATTATAGGCATGATGAATGTGGAGAGTTTCCGAGATCATCAATCAATCAATCAATCGATTAAATAAATAAAAAACGAGAAAGTGATCGAAGTTTGAAACAAAATCAATGGAAAAACTCTAATCCTAATAATAATAATAAAAGGGAGTGGTGATCGTACAACGGGCGATTGAGTTGAGGGGAAACTGTGTTCATAATAATGTGTATCATCCATCCTTCTTATTTATAGATATCGATGGAAAGGAATGGAATGTTACCGTTAAGATTCAGCATAAAAGTTACGCTGCAATTGCGACTTGCAGCGTTTTTCAATTTTCACCCTTTCAACGATTAATTCTTTCACCAGGTAGAGTAATCGTGTATCATGGTGGGCAAGAAGAAGAAAAATAACCAAGATCCAATGGCGACTGTTACTAGGGTTTTGCGAAACCGTCCGGTTAGTGTTGAAACGGCGGACGCGGCTTCAAAAAGTGGAGAATTGTCTTCATCTGAATCTGATGTTGATCGTTCATCTCAAATTAAGGGTGATGTCGTTCGTTCCTCGCTAATGGAAGATGAAGTTGATCATTCAAATAAGAACGAGGGAGATGTGCCAATTGAACAGCCTGTGAAGGTTGTTGATATGGAGGATAAGGTTAGTGTGCATAATGAGTCATCAGTTGATGATTTTGAGAATGATAATCTGATGCCATCTGCGCCTGTTAAGAGTCCAATTGCAAACATGCCTGGGATGCTAGGTACTGGTTCTGCGATGCAAAATATGGTGAATGAAGGTATCGTTCAGGAGCATCCGCAAGTAATCCACTCGAAGCTGCAGTCTGTGGATCAATATGATAGGAAGAAGCAAATAAGTGAAGATAGGGGTAATATGGGTACTGGTGAACAAGTTCAGACTACTTCTACCCAAGATCTACCCCCACATGCTTCATATGTTAATGCAACAACTGGTACGTTAAACCTTAATAAGGTTAATTTTCGTTTTTTGCAAAACATGAACAACTTGGATGAAGGTATTGATGTGGAATTGCCGGGCTCTTCGGTAATGGAGGCGGTTGATCGTTATAGAAGCACATTATACGGTTACTTTGTGGGAAATCGAGTGGCTTACCCCGTGGTGAAGCACTATGTTATGAACGCTTGGGGTAAGTATGGAATTGAGAAGACTATGATGAACTCTAAAGGATTTTTCTTCTTCAAATTTGCCACATCGAAGGGAATGCAGGATGTCATTGAGAATGGTCCTTGGATCATTAGAACGATTCCAATTATACTTAAAAAGTGGTCGGCGAATGTATCTCTAACCAGAGAAGATTTGACTAAGGTTCCTGTATGGGTCTAAATTCATGATGTTCCTTTAACGGGGTACACAGCAGATGGCCTTAGTATGATAGCTTCCAAGATAGGTAATCCTATTATGTTGGATTCCTATACTAGTACCATGTGTGTTAAGGCATGGGGTCGGCCTAACTATGCTCGCGCAATGATCGAACTTAAGGCAGAGCATGAGCTAAAATCCAAGTTAAATGTAGCAACCCCTGGAATTAATGGTGAGAAAAGCACAGTGAATACAGTCTCGATAGTGTATGAATGGAGTCCTCCACGTTGCTCAGGATGTAAAGTTTTTGGTCATCAGGATGCACATTGTCCAAAGAATATTGTTAAGGATAATACTCCCCAAGTGGTCACGAAGACTCTGGATAGTGATGGATTTCAAACCGTTCAGATTAAAGGAAAAAAACCGGGTCGTGATCAATCTAGAAGGCAGACAGATGGGTTTAATGTGGGAAAAGGAAAGCAAAACTTGGTTTACAGGCCTAAGAAAATTGTGGCACAAAGTGGCACTAATCATGTGCCGAAGGTTGCTCCGGTTGATAAGAGAACTTCGGACGTTGGGACAAGTAAGGGTTCGCAAGTGAAGATTCAAAACTCGTTCGATGCTCTGAATAAAGATGCATATAACCTAATTGACAAAGAAAGTGATGTTGAATCTGATAAAGATGAAACAGCCGAGTTTATGGCATCAAAGGCCGTGACTAAGGAAAGGACAACGTTTGGCATGAAATCGGGTTGGTTATAGGTTGTGGCTTTGGCCCCGATGGTTAGATGTATTTTTGGTTTTTGCTAGTTCTTTGTGTCTATAGGTTCTAGTTTGGTTTGTGGTTGTTTGTGAGGCCGCAAGGCACGCTTGTGGTCGTTGTCCTTCTTTGTTCCTTTTATTATTTTTATAAATAATATTTACCGGGTAAAACCCTTTACCCAAAAAAGGTTACGCTGCAATTTTTATTTATTTACTATTTTCATTTCATTTAATTATTTAAATTTAATAATTTAATAATTACTCCTTAATTAATTAATTAATAATTACCCCTTAATTAATTATTAATTAAAATATAAAACAATTTATATATATATATATATATATAGGGGATGTTTGTATTTGAATTTAGAATTTTTTTTTTTTTTTTTTTTTTGACAACGATTTAGAACTTAATTATTTATTGTCGTGTATTTAAGTCGTTATTAATTTATTTATGGTGTTTGAAAGTTAAATAAAATAATTAATTAAGTACAATCTGAAGATTTAAAGTCTGAAAATGGAAAAACACGTCTTTTCTGATTACAAATGAAATGAAAACCCAAACGTTGCTTGTTCTCTCTCTTCGAACGTGTATTCCAAACAAATCATTTTCATACACTTAACCACACAGGTTTGCTGAGTGGTCCCCGGAGTTGTTCAATGAAACACACTATCCGGGGTTTGATTTTTGGTCATGCCAAATCGTTTAGAAAATGAGTATGACCAGTAAGTGCGCGTAATGCACAATTTATCCGGTATTAGGTCTCGCGCTTGTAAAACTTGATTATTCGAAATTTACCGGAGAGCCGATGTGCTCCTCACAGAAGATTTCACATCGCTAATCTAAAAAAAATACCAAGCTACACTCCAAGAGTTGCTAATCTTTTTGACTCGTCGAATCTCAATCATGTCTGCGAAGTCACCTGGGGGTTTGTTGGGTGTTATAATATAAAACTATCATCCATAATAGTAATATATTACCCCGTTAGTTTACAAACATGAGTGCTGTAGCTGCCATGTTCACTACCACCGTACCACCACCAACTATCGCCCGCCATAACCACTACAACCACCTCTTAACCACCATCTCAACCTCTTCCTCCCTTTCACACCTCAAACACCTTCACTCCCAAATCATTCGCTCCACTTTCAACCACCACCGTTCCACTTCTCTTCTCATCAACCTCATTATCTCCGCCTGCACACTCTCCTCCTTCGATTACGCTCTATCCGTTTTCCACCAAATTCACGATGACCCGCAGCCCAATTGCTCCAACCTATTACTACGTAAACTCTCTCGAAGCAGTAAACCTGAAACCACCCTTTTAGTCTATGCTTAAATGAGGGAACGAGGTTTTGTGATTGATAGTTTTAGTTTTCCGTCTCTTTTGAAGGCGGCAGCGCGAGTTTCCGCGTTAAGTGTAGGGATAGAAGTTCATGGGTTTGGAATTAAAATGGGTTTTGTTTCGGATCCGTTTGTACAGACTGGTTTAGTTGCGATGTATGCAGGGTGTGGCTGTATTGAAGATGCACGACTGTTGTTTGATAAAATGGCTGAAAGAGATATTGTTGCCTGGAATATTATGATTGATGGGTGAGTCTTATAAAATATCATTCAATAAATATAACATCCGATTATTATTATTATTATTATTATTATTATTATTATTATTATAATAAATAATAATAAACTTAAAAGTTTTAAAACTTACAAAAAATTAGTGGGAAGCCTAGAGACAATCTGGGCCTCCACACCTCTAGCAATAGCAAAACCAATCCTAGTAAAAATATGAGCAGCAGCACTGGCACCAATATCTTGCGCCATCGAACTCTTCTGAACCCGCTTTAGCAAAGAAACAGCCTCCTTCTCTAATTCCCCAAGGGAAGAAAATGAGAAAGGAATGAAACCATAACCAAACGCCAGACAACTAGATTCGTACTTGACCCGCTTCCGACGAGCCGCATCAATCACAGCACGTCCAGGGACAAAGTCAGAAAGCCCAGACTGTGTCAAAGGAGAAGACCCTGTCAAGTCAACACAAACATCGCGACCACAATCCCAGGAATAAAGTAACACATCTGCAGGTCTGAGGGCCCTGTCGTTCCCTCCAGACAACCCAATGTCAACCTCCTTTCTCGCTGAAATCCCAGATCGATAACAAACATCAACAAGGGAATCCCGGACAATATTATGTCGATGCTTAATACCCACCATACCAGCACAAGACACCGCGTGATCCCCGAAAATATCCCCAGTAAAAACCCTTGAACAGGCAGAGCATGCCGTCGAGATAGAGAACAATGGAACACCTAACCGGTAGCACAACACACATCGGTAAGTCTTTGCGTTCATCGTCTGACCCAACCCCAAAATAGGGACTGCCCTTAGCCAAGCAGAGGTGTGATCACTCTGCTGTGATTTCCATAAGGCCGATTGTCGGAGAGATAACGAAAAAGTGGATTCTGCAAAAGCGGTAACCTTTGTGAAATAAACATCTGCCAATTTCTTCATGAGTATTGGGGCAGCGACCTCACTCGGATTACCTAAAATATCAAACCCAACCGTTTTATTAAACAGACCCAATGCATCTTCAAAAGCACGACCAAGACCAACAATACTCGCATGACGTAGGAGCTTGGTCTGCAATCCAGCAGACTGTAATCGAGAAGCCAGAAAAGCATAATGACGAACATCTCCTGCAGAATAAACACCAAGCCCTCCAAATGCAAATGGCAAGGTGGCAAGCCGCCACTGCCAATCACCAAACCCAGGCCCTGAAGCAGTAACAATACGCTCCAAGGAAGATCGAAGGGCTCCATCGAAAGCGCGTTGAGCCGCCTCAAATATACTAGGAGGACAAGTACGCAAGGAAAAGTAGAGTTTAGAAACTCCCGTACATGCCCTAAGCAACAACAACTCACACTGAGGATCATCAAGCTTAGCAACCTTATCCATAAGCGCAATGGACTTGGTCACCCTTTGCATCACCAGTTCACTACTAAAACCAGGATCGGAACTTGCGGGGGCCTCAAGCAACTTAACACCATTTAAAGGCCGAGCAATATTAGGAGGAAAGACACCTACTTGCCTGCTGCGAGGGTCCTCCGTAGGCCAGAAAATTTCTGTTTTTTCAACGTTGAGATGCAGCCCAAAACGAGGCCCATCTTCCATAATCAAATGCAAAACCTTCCCCACCACCAAAGTGTCCCCAATAATAGTACCATCATCCAAATACCACGCCTGAAGACAAACCTCAAAATTATCTCTGATTTTAGAAACCAAGGGTTGTAGGACCAAAGCAAAAAGCAGCGGACCAAGGGGATCACCCTGTTGCACCCCCTGAGAAGACCATAATGTGTGGTTCCCATAATACAATCTGGCTGGATTAGAGTAGCAAAATTCAACCCACCGAGAAATGCTCGGACAAAGGCGGCGAACTTCACGTAACATGACCGTACGATCAACTAGATTGAAGGCATTTTGAAAATCAACTAATAACATAGAGAGGCCAACATCAGAGCCACGATCCTCAATCAGCCGATTCACAGCATGAAGAATAGCCTCACCACCTGAAGAAACACCAACACCAAACTGAAGACCATCGAAGTAACTTCCCAAAGACTGGCCAACCATAGCCGCGCCAACCTTCGAAACAAGACGTCGCCAAACAGTACCCACAGCTATAGGACGAAGACCACCGCCGGGTTTGACAAGCGGTGTGAGGGGAGCACTAGCAATATACTCTCCTAATTCCATAGGGCACCTTCCAGCTAGAAAGAGATTAACGACTCCGGTAATAGAGCCAACCAACTCATCCGAGACTGCCACAGCAGCACCACTCAAGCAATCCATAAGGTGTTGTGCACGTAAACCATCCCTACCACATGAAGTGCCCCGAGGAAAACTTTTAATCTGGCCCAAAACAACAGCAGAAGTCGTAACGAGGTGATATCGTGTAAAAAAAATTCACATGATCCTGCTTCGAAAGACAATGTACTGTCAAAAATCAACATTTTGCAAGAAGATTTCATAATGTACAAGAAAGGTTGAATTATTCAACAAATGGTCAAAAACTTGGGTGGCAAAAAATGATTCTTCACAAAATGATTTTGCAAATCCAGTGGTAATTTATTAAATCACTTTCCAAAAAGTGTTGTACAAGTAATTTTTCCTTCTTTTAAATGTATTGATTTAATTAATTGCAAATTTTTAATTTCTTGAAAAAAACTGTTTATCAGGTATTGTGGGAGTGGGCGGTACGACATTGTGTTGCCTTTGATAGAGGAGATGCATAGATCACATGTACAACCTGATTCGAAAATCTTTTCGACTGTTCTTTCTGCTTGTGGTCGTGCTAAAAATTTGGAATTTGGGAAAGCCTTTCATGAGTTTATCGCCAAAAACAATGTCTTAGTTGACTATAATATGAAAGGTGCACTTGTGGTCATGTACGCAGGTTGTGGCTCAATGGACATGGCATATAGTTTGTTTAAAGATCTGTCTCCAAAAGACTTGGCTGTTTCGACGGCCATGATTACAGGATACTCAAATGCTGGACAGATTGAGGCTGCACGTTCGATTTTCGACGAAATGGTCGAAAAGGACTTCGTTTGTTGGAGTGCAATGATTTCTGGATATGCAGAGGGAAGTCAACCTCAAAAAGCCCTTCATTTGTTTGACCAAATGCTAAATTCGGGAATTAAACCTGATCAGATCACTATGCTAAGTGTAATTTCCGCTTGTGCTAATTTAGGTGCCCTTGATAATGCTATAAAAATCCACTCATATATCAATGAAAATAGGTTTAGTGGAGTTTTACCTGTAAATAACGCGCTTATTGACATGTATGCTAAATGTGGGGAACTCGATAGGGCCAAAGGAGTTTTTAGTAGGATGCATAAGCGTAATGTTATTACGTGGAGCAGCATGATCAGGGCGTATGCTGTTTATGGAGATGCTATCAACGCTCTTAACCTATTTCATCAAATGAAAGCCCAAAAAATGGAGCCAAACGATGTAACTTTTTTCGGATTGTTGTATGCCTGTAGCCATGCTGGTTTGGTTGAAGAGGGTCAAAAACTCTTTTCATTAATGATGAATGAGTACAATATAATACCCAAACGAAAGCATTATGGTTGTATGGTGGATCTTTATGGTAGAGCTAATTTGCTTAAAAAAGCTATTGAAGTAATTGAAGAAGTGCCCATGTCACCCAATGTGGTTATTTGGGGATCTCTTATGGCTGCTTGTCGAATCTACAATATTAGACAACTATAATTGTATAAGGTTATGTTCTATTTATAGTTTAGGGATACTTAGTGTAATTACACCTTCTATATATAGAAGGCACAATACTCTGAATAACACACACAGAACTTACAAGTTCAATATCTCTCTTCCTCTATTCTATCATCTATTATGGTATCAAGAGCTGTAAAGGCCTAAGTCCGGCAACAATTCCGGCAGCCACTATTCCGGTAACAATTCCGGAATAGCTACTATTCCGGAAGCAGTTCCGGAACAAAAACAAAAAAAAAAACTGACCTTTAAAACTCAAAGTATGCTCTGTGAATGCAGCGTTGTCGGAACGTTCACATCAGAAACGAGCTTTTTCAGGTCATAACAACTAAATCCGGTAACCCACAAAATCACCGCAACTCAATACAACCCTAATCAGCCAAATTACCAACACAACTACATGCGGAATTAAATTCCGAACACACGCACAAGTATTTCAGCCGCAACTGCCACCACACGCGCCACCACAGCCGCCAGAAATTTTCGACTTTCTTTTTCGATCTACATCAATCCGGCCAAAATCAGAGAAAACCGCCAACACCAATACGCTCGGAATCAAATTCCGACCGAACGCTGAAATTTTCAGCTTTTTCCGGCAACTATTCACCGCCGGCCGCCGCCGGCCGCCACTGTACACGGCCTGTCCTATTTTTTGTGTCTGGAACGAGAGTAAAATAAAAAAAAAAGGGAATGAAGTTTTAAACCCTTTATCTTCTTTTTATATCTCTCCTACCTACTCTAGATACTATTTATTTTTACTTTTACTTTTTTATCTTCTTTTAAGTTAAAAAAAAAAACAGAAAAAAAAAGCAGAAAAAAAAAACAGAAAAAAAAAATTATTATTACCTTATCTTTTTTTTTTTTCTATATCTGAAAATGGCAATGTTAGCTTCCTTTACTCCAACAGAGAAAGCCGCACACAACTCTCACAAATTTGGTTTCACCTTATCTTCCACGAACTATGGTTACTGGAAGACCATGGTTGAACCGTTCTTCGTCACCAACAAATTATTTGACTACATTGATGGCACAATCCCTTGTCCACCTACAAATGTACCATCATCAGAAAAAGATGAAGAAACACAGTCTCAACCACCAAACCCCAATTACATTAATTGGGTCTCTAATGATGCTCATATAAGAATGCTCCTCCTTTCTACCATATCCGAAGCATCATTCCAACATGTTCAAGGAGTAACGTCTCGTGATCTCTGGTTGTCCCTTGAACGTGCCTACGCTCCTCACACTTCCTCTCGAGAATACACTTTGAAAACCCAGCTTCTCAGACTACAGATGAAGCCAGATGAAACAACCGCAGATTACCTAACTAGGACTCAAGAATACGATGTTGCGCTCGCTAACATAGGTGAAAAGATGAAAGAAAAAGATTTGGTGATGCTAGTTATATCAGGACTACGAGAGGAATACAACGGTTTAAAATCAAGCTTTCTGGGCCGCGAAAAGCCCCCTACCTTTGTAGACCTTCATGGTCTGCTATCAGACCACGACTACATGATCAAGAAATCTGTACCCGACATTCCTTCGGCTCAAGCATTCACGACTAGCACACAAAGTCGCAATTCACCAGCTCCTAATAATGTCTTGCCCGCTTCACAAACAGATCAGCTTCAAGCCATACAATTGCTTTTATCTCAACTTGGACTCCAAGCTCAACCTGCCCATACACCGGCTGCACAAGCCATGTACACTAACCGATTTGGCAATAACCATGGTCGTGGACGTGATTACAGACGTGGACGAGGCAACTATAACAACAGAAATCAAGCAGGTAACCGAAATTCATTTAACTGGGCTTCTAATCAAAACACAGTTTTTGGCACATGCAACAGGTGTGGGATTGGGCACATCTCATCTCAATGTCCTAATCGTAACCCTGCTACTATGAGACGACAGTCACCTTCAGCCAACTTTACAGAATATGGCTCCCAAGCGTCAACCTCTTGGATCCCAGACACAGGCTCTAGTCACCATGTTGCTCCAGACCTATCCAACTTTGGCAACTCCGAGGTCTACTACGGTGAGGACAATCTTCATGTTGGCAATGGTAAGGGTTTACCCATTCTGCACGTTGGTTCCTCACATTTTTCGTCTCCAAACAAAACCTTTTCCCTCAAAGACATTGTAATGACCCGGAATTTTCCGACCAAATTATACTTATGAGATTAATATTTACATAAATTAAACCATACCAACATGATAAGCAATCCAAATTGTTGAGACTTGTGTTTTTGAAAAGAGTTTTACACAACGTTTGACCGTCCAATATGACCGATGATATCACGAACTATATAACATACGATAATTATACGTTTGTGTATATATATGTATTTATATATATTTAACATGATTTAAGGATGGTTTAACATCTCATTGTGTACTAATGTCAATGAGTTATAAGTATATTTTGAAACTACTAACTTAAGTTTTCAAAACGATAACTATACGTAACATTCTTTGATATATATACTTATAATCTATAATGCTTATACATGTATCGTATATATAATGTATTTAATCACTTTTTAAGGACTTAAATACATAAAATAATATAAGTATATTCACAAAAGATAGCTATATTTGAATTCTCGTTCTGTTTCCTCAAGATTTCTATACGTATATCTAGGGTATATGTACCCGTATCATACCCGGCTTCTATACATATTTACTATTGGTATATACACATCAAATCAATATCCTAATCAACATTATTACTGCCCTAGATATGAGGTAACTAGGATTTGTCAAGTAGTATGAATTATTAGTAAGAAAACAAAATTAGGAATCCTTTTCTTTCTTTATAAACTAAAAACGTTTTTATAAATGAACACCATTTCTTCACTCCATTTTCTCATATCTACACCCTCATTTATCTCTCAAAATACTCCTAACTTCATACTTGATCATCTCCAAGCATTTTCCCCATCATTTAGCTTCAATTACAAGCCTTAAACACCATAAGAAAACTCTTTCAAGAACATATCAAAATAACCACCCATTTGAAGAAGTTTACTTCCAACCTTTTGATCTAACTCCACCACTCTTTGATTCCAAGATTATTTCTTATCTTTTGCAGTAACTTTGTCCAAGTAACTTGAGGTAGTAACCTTGTTCATAATCTTATTCAATTCATATTCATATAGCTATCTTATTTTGTGGTATAAAATTTTAACAACAAGAACATGGTTTGAATGATTTCAAACTTGTTCGCAAACTAAATAGATCCTTCTAACTTGACTTTTAAAACACTTCAAGACCTGTAATATATCATAATGATATGCTAACCTAACAAAATATAACTTGGTTTTACAAAGAACATCTTAAAAACTGAATCTACGTCGTCAGAGTGCAACCGGGGGCTGTTTTGGGTTGGATAATTAAAAACCATCTTGAACTCTGAATTGGAAGTTCATGTTCTGGAAAAATGATATTTCTTATGAATATGTTAACACATAAAAATTTCATGGTTTAACTCAAAGTGTAAGTATTTTTAGAAAAATGATCATTAAATGTTGTTTTTATGATGGAAAATGATCACTTTCATAAGTTTCACCAAAGTTTGACCTATAACCTATGATTTCGAATACAAACTAAGGTATTTTCAGTTCATATTCTTAAAATTTGACTCTATCCAAGGAAGTGGCAAGTTGAACCAACAAAAACGAAGTTGTAATGAAGAAACTACGACTAAAACAAGATTGGGTATCCGAAGCTAGTTTAGCTACGAAAATATTTGGAGAAAAAGTAAATTAATCATATGTTTTCTAATTAATATGATATTTTATATATAATTACTTATGATTTGATTTTATATATTTCAGGACCACCCGTAAACAACACGAGAAGATTAATCATAAGACCTCATGATTGTACGCAACACGTCATTTGACAACACGGTACTTTATGTACGCAACACGTCATTTGACAACATGGTACCATGGGTCGAGATTAATTCTGATCAATACGAATACGATGGGGTCTTTATTTATTTTATTTAAGCAACTAATTGTGGACCACTAACATCGGACTGCTAACTACGGACTAAGAAAATATTAAAAGTATTAAAAGTATATATATATATATGTAACGATTACTTAAAAAGAAAATATGTTGATATATTATATATATGGTTAGGTTCGTGATATCTATCGGAGACCAAGTCGAATTAAATACCTTCAAGGCAAAAGTGAGTTTCATTTTCTCCCTTTTTAATTGCTTTTGCAATATATATTTTTGGGCTGAGAATACATGCGCTGCTTTTATAAATGTTTACAAAATAGACACAAGTACTAAAAAATATATTCTACGTTGAGTTGTACCACTGGCATATTTCCCTATAGCTTGGTAACTACTATTTACATGGGTATTGTAAACGCGAATCCTGTTGATAGATCTATCGGGCCTGACAACCCCAACCGGACTGGACGACCAGTATTCAACGGTTGCACAGTACTTCGTTTTGGTGACTACACTTGGTACGGTGTAGTGAGATTTCATAATAAAGGGAATATGCGACGTTGATTAAATGTTAAGTATGGTTACCAAGTGTTCAACCACTTAGAATGCTTTACATACACTTGCGAGTGTATTATGTTTATGATTATGAAATCTTGTGGTCTATTAACATATTGAAATGATTGTTATGATAAATGTGACGATCGCTCCAAATCCATTTGGCCGAATACGTCATTCATTGATTTCATTGCGAGGTATTTGACCTCTATATGATACGTTTTATAAACATTGCATTCTTTTGAAAAGGCACACCATAAATGAATATTAATCAAAGGTTTTCGAAATCTGATGATTTCTACATATAAACAATCACCTTATATAATAGTTTACAACAGTACTTCCGTTGACAATGCAGTCTAAATAAGGTACATGGTGATGAATTGGTGAATGCAACGTTTTCTTGAAAAATATGCCATGTAAGACTCCATGCACATAGCTTGTCTATCATATAAGCAAACAGCGGAAGACTTCTAGGGAACCTGAGAATAAACATGCTAACAAGTGTCAACACAAAGGTTGGTGAGTTCATAGTTTTAGTGTTTCGCATAATCTGCATATAAAAGTGGATAACAAGATTTCAGTTGTTTCATCCAGAAACGTTTATCAAAATATTCTACGAAATTGAGCACCCTGGTAACTAAACTTAACGTATTTATAATTTGTACCCTTTGTATAATCATCTTAATAATACACGCAAACCAACGTGTACGCTTATCAAATAGCATACGTCCGTTAAAAGGCTAGCGCTCTAGCTCGGACGGGGATATCAAGCCCTATGGATCCATATACAACTATTCGCGCCCACCAGTTCTTATAACCGACAGTTACTAGTTACCAAAGCTAAGGGATTTTCGGTTCAAACTCAGTGTAGAATTTAATATGTACTTGTGTCCATTGTTTTTTTAAAAATAAAGTGCATGTATTCTCAGCCCAAAAATATAGATTGCAAAAGCAATTAAAAAGGGATCAATGAAACTCACACAAAATCATTTTTAGTATTTGTATCCATTTAGTAAAACAGTTTATAAAACTGCGCATGTATTCTCAGCCCAAAAATATTTGTAAAAAGGGATCAAATGAAACTCACACATATAAATATAGTATTTTCAGTATTTATAAACAGTCGCATGTATTCTCAGCCCAAAAATATATTGAGTAAAAGGGATCATATGAAACTCACCTTAGCAGCATATAAAGTCGTTCACTAAAATGTGATCGAAACTCGGATTACCAAATAACCGTAGATCTCAACCTAGAGAACATATGTTGGTCAATAAATGTCTATCAAGCTAGGTCAGGTCATAGTGTATAACAATCCTAATGCTCGAGATCGACATACAAAAGTTATCCAAAGTCGTTTCAAAAAGTCAATTTTGACAATAATTCAACAAAACGAGACGTGCCTTATATATGGACTCATTTACTTGCCTGGTAATATTCAAAAATCCAATTTATCATTCTTACAAACAAGTTTCAAAAGCAATTTCAATCAATGTCAATCATAATTCAGTTGATCATATCTTTTAATTCGTTCACCGAAATTACGCGATTTCTAAATGAAAAGTTATTGATTTTTCGTCAGCTTTCCAAAAACATGCATATCATATACCTTTTATCAGTAACATATGTATTTAATTGGTGATTCATCATAAACTGTTTAACGACGAAATTTAGAATACAAGTATGTATAAATATATATACTCGAGCACTAGACATGGATACACAATTAATATATAAAAGTTAAATATGAGTGCTTACGTATCAATATTGAGATTCAATATTGTAGGAAAGTACGTAGACGCAACGGAGATGATAAACACTAGGTTTGATTCACAAATATACCCCCGAACATTACCCATAACCTCCTTGGCAATAACCCATAATTTTCTTAGCTCTATCCCGCTTGAAAACCATTTTGAAAGTGACACGCTCATGACCTCGTCGTAGTATTTTAAGTGATATAATTAGTAATAATAATAATACTACTAATAATAATAAAATAAATAATAATAATAATCTTAATAATAATAATAATAATAATATTAATAATATTAATATAAATAATAAATAATAATAATATTACAGAGGGAGTAATATAGGTGTAAATATAACTCGAGCAGAAACTGGCATTTTATAGGCAACTTTTTGGAATCTGATGCCCATGCGATCGCATGGGTTTTATGCCTATTTTCCATGCGATCGCATGGCCGTCAGATCCAGCTCACATATTTTTTGTAATTTTGTTTGTCGACATAATTTAATATAATATATATAATATATTTAATTTAAATAATTAATTATATATTATATTAAATTCATGTGCATAGTTGACTTGTAATTTTCGTTCCGATGACTCGTACGTTGTCACTCGACTTATGTCCCGGTTTTGGTTTCTCGAACGCATTTTTGTACGCTTAGAAAACTCGCAATTTACGTTTTGTGACTCGTACCTTTGTCAAAATATAGTCTTAAATTATCAATAAACTATATCATTCAAAGTGTATCTTAAACTTTCGAGTGTTTTGGTCATTTACTTCTATAAATCATTGTCTTGCTATTTGTTAATATATATATAATAACAAAACATTTTATGACCAAGTTAATATATATTTTCAACATTCATAAATACGTTTTAAATATACGTCGCAAGTTATTCATATAATTAATATTCCAACTTATCATATATATTCAAATAAATATTTAAACCAATAAGTTTAATGTACTTTATCAAACAATTAATACATTGCTACGTTTTCAAGTTATAGTATATACATATATATATATATATATATATATATATATATATATATATATATATATATATATATATATATATATATATATATATGTATCTATATACATATAATTGTTTGCGAATCGTCAAGAATAACCGAAAGGTATTTGAATATATGAAAGTAGTTCAAAAATTTTGAGATTCAGTTTTACAGACTTTGCTTATCGTGTCGGAAATGTTAATCATACAAAGATTAAGTTTAAATTTGGTCAGAAATTTCCGGGTCATCACAGTACCTACCCGTTAAAGAAATTTCGTCCCGAAATTTGAGTGAGGTCATCATGACTAACAATAAAAATGTTTTCATGACGTATATGTGTTGATAAATAGAGTTTTATCACCGTTGAATAATATGGATAAAACAATCCGATTATTTGAAGCGTATGAGAGAAGTTATCATAAAAGAGTGAAATGAAGAATAGAGATTCGTCTTAACTCTTGACGTATTAACGATTGATTTATGTAATTTAAGGAATAGAAAATCTTCATAATCTAAATAAGATTTGATTCTTCGAAAATTAAGGAGATTAAGATCTTCTTTAATTAAATGCGTAATCTGCCTCGATTGCTATGTCTGATATTTTACTATAAATTGACCTCTTCTGTTTCATTTATTTTCACCACTCCTATAAGCTTCTGTCTTATTTCATACTTCCTAATAGATTTTGAAAATGCTTAATCCAGTTCTGGTTCTTGATATTTTCTTGGCTATCGTATCCTTCATTCTTCTTTTTCATCTGCCACCAGAGGAGGTTATTTTCTTCTACTATTACCTTGGGGTTATAGTGTTTTTCATTATCTCGTGTCTTTATATTGCTATACGCATTGATATACATGGTTTGTAAATTCGGGGTTGTTTTCGGGCTTTATATTTTCCATTATATTTCGGAGCTTCATGCTTTTGTTTTCTCTTCCCGACTTTAAGTTAAGCGAATAATGGTCCAGAATTCGTAGGTATAAATTTTGGAATGAACATAATTAATGTTCTAAGAAAGAAATGGTAATGGCACAATCTGACTTTTCAAATTACCAGAATACCTCGAAAAAGACCGAATCATCAAGAAAAATATTTTCTGGATATGTTTAGAGGTTAAATAGAATGAAAGAGTTATGTAACATGGTTCATGATGAGGGTATGATCTGTGAACCTTTATCACGTTCCATTAGAAACTCAGCATAACTTACTGTAATATAATCACGTTGATCAAGTGTCATTATATTATACTAACTCATGCTTCAGTTCTCAACACTACTTCAAAAACATCCATTTTTCGAGATTTTCATAATTTAGAAACTAAAATAGTTTCTTTTATGATGTAACACCGATAGCGCGAAGAGATAAATAATTTTGGATAATAATAGTTATGAAGATATTTTCAGAAATATCAAAGATATTTATAATGAAAGATATAATGATATCTTAGAATTTCTAATATCGAAGGATGATGAAGAAGATTTATTCGTAACGGTTTTGAGTCAGGAGCAAGGTATTAGTTAATGACTTCAGCAGATACTGAATCATTTGTATTCTTTGAAGGCAGGTTTAGTCTTTGTGATTTGTCCACAGCCTCCTTCATGGTTTGCTCAATCTGTTTTTCAGTTCCAAACCTTCTCTTTTTCTGAGCTTTGCCAACACACTATTCTTTATTATCAAACTTTTGGCTGATAAAGTCATTTACAGTTTTTGCTGCTTCATCAGCATTTTTCCAAAATTCAGAGAACTAGTTTCGCAGTTTGGGGTGTTTTTAAGAAACTTCACCTTCGAAGTAAATAAGTCTAGGAGATAGACATTATATATATATATAACTGTTGGCGTAGAATTGCTATAAAATTCGAAATAGTGATTGCTAATTCCCGGTAGTTGGTATGGCAATTACCGTTACAAGATGTGGATGAGTACATGATAGGGTTTCAATGAGTATAAGGATTTTTCGGAAGGTCAAAGATCAATGAAGTTGTTGATAAATTTACTGCTAATGTGGTGGAACATGAAAGGTTCCCCAGTAACAAAAACGTATATGCCAAAGTTACAAGTCTAAAAGGTCGTCGTTGACTGGTTGAACGGTTGATAATACTGGATACTTTTGGAAAAGAATTGCAAGGTTATTTTCGGTAAAACAATGCTAATGGATCTTTCACAGTTTTGAAGTCAAAGTATAGCTTTGAAAGATGTAGAGATCTAAGAATGATATCACTTGTTAAATCTTGACTTGGATTCTGATCCTTCAATATCAGAATATGTAATTGAATTTGTATGAAAACGATTGTATATCGCTATGAGCATAGTTAATAATTTTTGAATCAAAGTTGAAGAATGTACAGTATAACATATTAATTGTGAACTTATATATTTTTCGGGAATTACCTACCCGTTAAAGATTTCACAAGTAATATTTTGTAAAAAAGAATTTTCATTACAGTCTTTATGAAAATATATGTATGTATATTTCTTCAGATGTAATACGGATTTAATGAGTTAATATCATATTAAGCTCATTTGATTTTCGGCTTGACTTAGAAATGATTAATCTCTAAAACATTAAAGATTACATAATCTTTGCGGAGTTTTTCACTAATGAAATCAATACTTCATTATTTATTCTTATTGATATTCCTCGGTGAAGGATGTTGGTGCTCGTGGAATTTTTGTGAACCTTACAAGGCATAGATGATGTTTTCTGGAAATTTCGAGTATATCGAAATTGAAAATGGAAAATCAATTATGTAATTGATTAATACACTTGGTTTATTATGAAATGGAATTCATTGGGTTGAAACAGAGATTGTAGTTAATAATGGTTAAGTTGTTAAGGAAGGATGTACATCATTGCATATTAGTAATATGAACTAACCGAGTAGTTCCTACCAGTTAAGATTCACACGTAATAGCTAAGTACGAAAAGATTTATTTTGATTTCAAAATTCATATATATTAAATATACATAAAATTTCTTCAGGGGAAATGAGTTAATACTTCATCGGTTATTGTTGCTGGTATTTCTTGGTAACTACGGTGCGTATGACGTTGATGCTTGTGGAACAGATTGTGAAGTTGAGGTTTGCGATGCGGATGTTGTTGGTGGTGGTAATGGTACTGTTGGTGTTGTTGTCGGTGGTACTGTTGATGTCGGTGATGCTGCTGGTGCTTGTAACCTTTGCACCATATTCTCCAAAGTCACTACCCGAGCGCGAAGCTCGTTGACTTCTTCTACTACACCGGGATGATTGTCGATTCGGACGAGCGGACGAATAAGATTTAGAATGTGAGATAGTATATAATCATGACTAGATACTCTGGAAATGAGAGAGAAAATGGTATTACGAACAGGTTCGCCGGTAAGTGCTTCAGGTTCTTCGCCAAGAGGGCAATGTGGTGGATGGAAGGGATCGCCTTCTTCTTGTCTCCAATAATTAAGTAGGCTACGAACCCATCCCCAATTCATCCAGAATAGATGATGGCTAATTGGTTGATCCATTCTAGTTACACTTTCTTCAGAGTTCAGGAGAATATCCATATCAGAATAGCTGTCGGAATTTAAGGAATTTGAACTAGATACGGGATCCATCTTGTATAATTAGATAGATGATTTTTGATATGAAATAGATTATAGAATTTAGTTTGGTATTCTTCAATACATAATTTACATATGTATATATAATACCAAATTCCATAAATCACGGAGAAATTTTCGGAAGATGTCAGGAAAAGTTTACAGTAACAGATACGCTAAGATATGAATTTTTGTCTATACACTATTTATGCAATCAATGCAGTAAAACGTGTCTAGACTTAAGAATGATAAGCATGTAATTTTCGACAAAAAATGATAAGCAAAACTTTTAACATGCAGACACGGTCGAAGTCCAGACTTACTAATGCATCTTAACAACTATCAGTTAGACACATTCATGCAAGACCTGGTTCGCTAGGACCAACGCTCTGATACCAACTGTGACGATCGCTCCAAATCCATTTGGCCGAATACGTCATTCATTGATTTCATTGCGAGGTATTTGACCTCTATATGATACGTTTTATAAACATTGCATTCTTTTGAAAAGGCACACCATAAATGAATATTAATCAAAGGTTTTCGACATCTGATGATTTCTACATATAAACAATCACCTTATATAATAGTTTACAACAGTACTTCCGTTGACAATGCAGTCTAAATAAGGTACATGGTGATGAATTGGTGAATGCAACGTTTTCTTGAAAAATATGCCATGTAAGACTCCATGCACATAGCTTGTCTATCATATAAGCAAACAGCGGAAGACTTCTAGGGAACCTGAGAATAAACATGCTAACAAGTGTCAACACAAAGGTTGGTGAGTTCATAGTTTTAGTGTTTCGCATAATCTGCATATAAAAGTGGATAACAAGATTTCAGTTGTTTCATCCAGAAACGTTTATCAAAATATTCTACGAAATTGAGCACCCTGGTAACTAAACTTAACGTATTTATAATTTGTACCCTTTGTATAATCATCTTAATAATACACGCAAACCAACGTGTACGCTTATCAAATAGCATACGTCCGTTAAAAGGCTAGCGCTCTAGCTCGGACGGGGATATCAAGCCCTATGGATCCATATACAACTATTCGCGCCCACCAGTTCTTATAACCGACAGTTACTAGTTACCAAAGCTAAGGGATTTTCGGTTCAAACTCAGTGTAGAATTTAATATGTACTTGTGTCCATTGTTTTTTTAAAAATAAAGTGCATGTATTCTCAGCCCAAAAATATAGATTGCAAAAGCAATTAAAAAGGGATCAATGAAACTCACACAAAATCATTTTTAGTAGTTGTATCCATTTAGTAAAACAGTTTATAAAACTGCGCATGTATTCTCAGCCCAAAAATATTTGTAAAAAGGGATCAAATGAAACTCACACATATAAATATAGTATTTTCAGTATTTATAAACAGTCGCATGTATTCTCAGCCCAAAAATATATTGAGTAAAAGGGATCATATGAAACTCACCTTAGCAGCATATAAAGTCGTTCACCAAAATGTGATCGAAACTCGGATTACCAAATAACCGTAGATCTCAACCTAGAGAACATATGTTGGTCAATAAATGTCTATCAAGCTAGGTCAGGTCATAGTGTATAACAATCCTAATGCTCGAGATCGACATACAAAAGTTATCCAAAGTCGTTTCAAAAAGTCAATTTTGACAATAATTCAACAAAACGAGACGTGCCTTATATATGGACTCATTTACTTGCCTGGTAATATTCAAAAATCTAATTTATCATTCTTACAAACAAGTTTCAAAAGCAATTTCAATCAATGTCAATCATAATTCAGTTGATCATATCTTTTAATTCGTTCACCGAAATTACGCGATTTCTAAATGAAAAGTTATTGATTTTTCGCCAGCTTTCCAAAAACATGCATATCATATACCTTTTATCAGTAACATATGTATTTAATTGGTGATTCATCATAAACTGTTTAATGACGAAATTTAGAATACAAGTATGTATAAATATATATACTCGAGCACTAGACATGGATACACAATTAATATATAAAAGTTAAATATGAGTGCTTACGTATCAATATTGAGATTCAATATTGTAGGAAAGTACGTAGACGCAACGGAGATGATAAACACTAGGTTTGATTCACAAATATACCCCCGAACATTACCCATAACCTCCTTGGCAATAACCCATAATTTTCTTAGCTCTATCCCGCTTGAAAACCATTTTGAAAGTGACACGCTCATGACCTCGTCGTAGTATTTTAAGTGATATAATTAGTAATAATAATAATACTACTAATAATAATAAAATAAATAATAATAATAATCTTAATAATAATAATAATAATATTAATAATATTAATATAAATAATAAATAATAATAATATTACAGAGGGAGTAATATAGGTGTAAATATAACTCGAGCAGAAACTGGCATTTTATAGGCAACTTTTTGGAATCTGATGCCCATGCGATCGCATGGGTTTTATGCCTATTTGCCATGCGATCGCATGGCCGTCAGATCCAGCTCACATATTTTTTGTAATTTTGTTTGTCGACATAATTTAATATAATATATATAATATATTTAATTTAAATAATTAATTATATATTATATTAAATTCATGTGCATAGTTGACTTGTAATTTTCGTTCCGATGACTCGTACGTTGTCACTCGACTTATGTCCCGGTTCCGGTTTCTCGAACGCATTTTTGTACGCTTAGAAAACTCGCAATTTACGTTTTGTGACTCGTACCTTTGTCAAAATATAGTCTTAAATTATCAATAAACTATATCATTCAAAGTGTATCTTAAACTTTCGAGTGTTTTGGTCATTTACTTCTATAAATCATTGTCTTGCTATTTGTTAATATATATATAATAACAAATCATTTTATGACCAAGTTAATATATATTTTCAACATTCATAAACACGTTTTAAATATACGTCGCAAGTTATTCATATAATTAATATTCCAACTTATCATATATATTCAAATAAATATTTAAACCAATAAGTTTAATGTACTTTATCAAACAATTAATACATTGCTACGTTTTCAAGTTATAGTATATATATATATATATATATATATATATATATATATATATATATATATATATATATATATATATATATATATATATATATATATATATATATATATATGTATCTATATACATATAATTGTTTGCGAATCGTCAAGAATAACCGAAAGGTATTTGAATATATGAAAGTAGTTCAAAAAATTTGAGTTTCAGTTTTACAGACTTTGCTTATCGTGTCGGAAATGTTAATCATACAAAGATTAAGTTTAAATTTGGTCAGAAATTTCCGGGTCATCACAATAAACCTATGAACTCACCAACCTTTTGGTTGATACTTTAAAGCATGTTTATTCTCAGGTACGAATTAAGTCTTCCGCTGTGCATTTGCTCAATATAAGGACATTACTTGGAGCCGATCATCGCAATGGGACCAAATGTTGATGACTTCGTCCAGGTGGATTAGGACGTGTCCTTTCAGACATACTTCATGTTCCTGAAATAAAACATAAACTACTTTCTGTACAAAAGTTTTGTCTTGATAACAATGTGTATTTTGAATTTCACTCAACTTTCTTTGCTGTGAAGGACAAGATTACACACACTACCCTCCTCACGGGTCCAAGTAATGGTGGTCTTTACTCCTTCCATTTTCCTCAGTCTTCACCAGTTCACAAAGTAGCATTCTCCACTACCCGTGCATCTTCAATTACATGGCATCAAAGACTCGGACATCCACATCCATAACTTTTGAAGTCCATGTTATCTAAATATCATTTGCCTTTACAAAATAAGTTTACAACCACCTTTTGTGATTCATGTAATGTTGGAAAATCCTCTAAACTTCATCTATTACCATCTACTTATAAAAGTTCGCACATTTTGGATTTAGTCTTTTGTGATGTATGGGGACCTGCGCCTGTTACCTCCTTTGATGGTCACAAATACTTTTTGTTGTGTGTTGATCACTTTTCACGATTTATGTGGTTTTTCCCATTAAAACTCAAATCTGATGTTTACGCCACCTTTAAGCAATTTGTGGCAATGGTTGAACGACAATTTCAGACCAAACTCAAATCTGTCCAAACTGATTGGGGAGGTGAATTTAGAAATCTCCATCAATTCTTTTCTCCACTAGGCATCAATCATCGTCTTTCCTGTCCTCATACAAGTGAACAAAATGGTTTGGTTGAAAGACGACATCGCCATGTTGTTGAAACCGGTCTTACTCTACTCGCTCAATCACATGTACCATAACGTTTTTGGCATTTTGCTTTTGGAACTGCAGTGTATCTTATCAATCGAATGCCATCCAGAACAAACTCAGCAACCTCACCCTTTGAACATGTGTTCAAACATAAACCTGATTTTCATTTCTTCGAGTTTTTGGGTGCCAATGCTACCCTCATCTTCGTTCATACAACAACCACAAAATGGATTTTCGATCTACACCTTGTGTATTTCTTGGTTACAGTACTGCCCATCATGGCTATCGATGTTTCGACCCAAAGTCGGATCATATTTATATAGCCCGTCATGTTCGATTCAATGAGCAATCTTTTCCTTTTAAACAATCTGATACAACCATTTCTACACATCCAGTCAATCCCTACATCTCTAAATATCCAAATCCTACCTCACAAACTAAAGATTCACCTTCCACAGTTCCTAAAACTCATTCTGTCCCACCAGAACCACAAAATACCACCACTACACCGCTTGTACACGGCACGATCGAACCACCTATCATTCACACATATCATCGTCGCTCAAAAACCTCCTCATCACCACCTAAACAAAGTCACAACCAACTACCTCAGACTACTGCTACTACTACCACCACTTCCACAAACACTGAGCCACCTCCTCGTTCTCGACCAGCCAATCTTCGCCCCAATCCAAAACAAATCCACCAACATAAGGCCACCTCCTATCATACAAGAGGTCCCTCGTCCGACACCGAACCAGCAAACTTTAGCATTGCTAACAAAGATCCTTACTGGCGTAAAGCCATGACTGAAGAGTATTCAGCGTTGGTGCGGAATGGTACTTGGTCACTAGTACCTCGTGTTCCAAATTCTAATGTGGTTGATTGCAAGTGGGTATACAAATTAAAACGGGATCAAGCAGGGGCAGTACAACGCTACAAAGCACGTTTAGTTGCTAAAGGGTTTCGACAACAACCAGGCATCGACTATCAGGAAACATTTAGCCCCGTTGTAAAATCAACAACCATTCGTGTTGTTCTCTCCTTGGCTGTGTCTCAGAAATGGTCCCTCAGGCAACTTGATGTACAAAATGCCTTTTTACATGGTGATCTTCACGAAACAGTTTATCTACAACAACCACCAGGATTCGTCAATTCAGCTACACCAAATCATGTGTGCCTCCTTCACAAAGCCTTATATGGATTAAAGCAAGCACCTAGAGCATGGTTTCATCGACTCTCTACAGCACTTCATTCTCTTGGATTTCATGGGTCGAAAACGGATACTTCCTTATTCATCTACTCTAATGGGAATACTCTTCTATATATGCTTGTGTATGTTGATGACATTATTTTAACAGGGAACGATACAAAGGAAATAGATAGGGTGGTACAAAGTCTCAGCCGCTCATTCGCTATTAAAGACATGGGTAACTTGTCTTATTTTCTCGGGATTGAAGTCACAAGAAATGGTAACGACATGATCCTATCACAAAGCAAATACATACATGAACTTTTGGAACGCGCCGACTTATCTAATGCTAAACCAGTTTCATCTCCCATGACAACCAACGCAAACCTTGCTCTTGGTGATAGTGCAACATTTGACAACCCCGTTCAATACCGTCAAATTGTAGGTGTCCTTCAGTATGTTACATTGTCTAGACCGGACATCACTTTCGCAGTCAACAAAGTCTGTCAGTACATGCATTGTCCCACGATAAATCATTGGTCAGCAGTTAAACGAATTCTCCGTTACTTACAGGGCACTACCAATTATGGGTTACGATTTATACACGGCTCCGGAACAGTGCTTCATGCCTACACTGATTCCACATACAACTCACTGACTAGCTTCTCTGATGCTGACTGGGCAGGTTGTCCAGATGACCGTCGATCCACGGGAGGATATGCTATATATCTAGGTTCAAACCTAGTATCATGGTCTGCACGAAAACAAAAGACTGTCTCTCGATCTTCAACAGAATCTGAATACAAGGCCCTAGCTGACACAGTTGTAGAACTAACATGGCTTCAAGATTTATTACGTGAACTTCTTGTGCCTGTTAAATCAGTTCCTACCTTATGGTGTGATAACCTTGGCGCTACGTATCTCTCAGCTAACCCAGTCTTTCATGCACGTACAAAACATGTAGAAGTTGATTTTCACTTTGTTCGGGAAAGAGTTGCTCAACAAAAACTTTCAGTTCAGTTTATAACTACTGACGATCAGATTGCTGATATCTTCACCAAGCCGTTGTCCTCACCAAGATTTCTTCTATTACGATCCAAGCTACAAGTCGTATCCCGCCCTTAGCTTGCGGGGGAATATTAGACAACTATAATTGTATAAGGTTATGTTCTATTTATAGTTTAGGGATACTTAGTGTAATTACACCTTCTATATATAGAAGGCACAATACTCTGAATAACACACACAGAACTTACAAGTTCAATATCTCTCTTCCTCTATTCTATCATCTATTATACAATGAGGTTGAACTAGGCGAGTATGCTGCAAAGCGTGTTCTTGAGCTAGACCCGTACCATGATGGGGCCCACATCTTTTTATCAAATATATATGCCAAAGAAAAAAGATGGGAAAATGTTGTGAAAATGAGGAACACAATGCATGAAAAAGGCGTTATAAAGCAACGAGGTTGCAGTAAAATTGAATTGGATGGTGAGATACATGAGTTTTTAACAGCAAATAAAACTCATGTACAAGTAGATGAGATATATGGTAAGTTAGATGAGGTTGTAAGTGACCTAGAAGTTGCAGGTTACGTGTAGCGACCCGACCAAATCGTCATTGACGGCGCCGCTACTTAGGTCCCGTTGCGTGGTCATAGTCTCTATATGAGACGCGTTTGACCAAAATTATGTCGCGTTCATTTGAAACGTGCATGACTTGCAAAGTTTAGTTCACCAAACGGATCGACAACAAGTTTAAGTTTACAAAAGTAGTAAAGTACAAATGAAATATCTTGCGACATAATTAGTTTAAAATCACAGTTGCTATAAATAGCGTAAGTAAGTAGACAAAAGTTTGAATCCAAAAATGCTATCCCTAGCGTATGCATGCATGGTAGACTCCAATCAAGTAATCAAAGAGTGCGGAAGCATGTATCAAATAGCCATGTATGAACCTGAGAAACATATAGAAAACTGTCAACGAAAAACGTTGGTGAAATCATAGGTGTATTAGTAAAAGTTATATTTTGAACCACAAGATTTAGTATTTCCATAAATTGATCATCCAAAAGTTGCATTCCAAAAGTTGGTTCGCGAGCACCCAATTATCAAAACTTAACGTTTCCTTCCATAGAACCCCATCACAATAGTGTTAGAACATACACTGTTTCCCGAAAATATATTTCATCCGTAGACGGTAGCGAACCGTCCGTAATGAGGGTTTGTCAAACCCGTATGGCCACACAATATAAGTTCTCGCTTACACCCTGCAAGTGTAACTAATGATAATCGAATTGAGGATTTTTGTTCTAACTCGCTGTGGAATGTTTGTTTTCCTTGTACTTGTGTTCAAAGTATAAAAGTATGTAGTATAAAACTATATATGTTTCTCATCCCATAATTTAAAAGTATAAAAGTTGTTGAAAGATGGGACTATGATCTCACCTCGAGTGCACGAGTATAAAGGTACTTCAACAAGTAAACGTGTGCATGAAAGTTGCTTAGCCTTGACCTAAACAAGTAAGTTATATCAATTAACCGGTTACGACACAAGGTCGGGTGAAATGTGTTCAATTAGTCCTATGGCTCGTTACGACTCGAATAGTATAGCATGTGAATCACGTTGTCAAGTTTCATGCAAGAATCAAGTATAAAAGCATGTTAGAACGATTGTATAAAAGTTTGGTTAAGTTTGACTAAAAGTCAAACTTGGTCAAAGTCAACGAAAAAGTCAACACGTTCGGGTTCGGTCCCGAACTATTTTTCTGAGGTTTTTATTCATATATAAGCATATTAGAACAAGTTTCATGTGAATCGGAGGTCGGTAGCTAGTCAAACATTTCGCGTGAAATGTGACAAAGTGAGCAGAATCTGGCCAGGCGATTCTGCGCGCCGCGCGGGGATGTGGCGCGCCGCGCCACTACCTGGCCAGAGAATTCTGGTCAGTTTTCAAGGTATGCACGAACCAAAACACAAACATTCACATTTTATGATCCGCAAACAATTAGAACATGTATTTTATATCATCGGAAAGCTATTTCGACAAGGAATACAACTAACCACATATCATTAATCAAAAACATCATTTACAATAACCGAAAACTCGTCAATTGATCAAGAAAGGTTTATTTTCAAAGTTTCAAGTTCGTAAAACGTATTTTATGATTCGGGAACTTTTAACATACAAATGATATGCCGTTTTGAAGGTAATAACGCATACATTGCAACTAGACGCATATTCCAAGTTTCAATAAACATTTACTACGTCAAAATCACTAGCCACGTTATCGTTTCAAAATCAATTTCGACACAAATGAGACTTATGATTCACTAATCAAACGCTAGCATACATCACACCATTTCGAAGCTATTTACGCATACAATTTAACTAGTTAACTAGCATACATTCAAGCAAGTGTCTCAACTAGCATTCAACCGCATCAAGTTCCTACCAAAACGATAATCGATTCACAAAAAACACATTTCATGTTATTGAGCTAGTTTTTCATCATCCAACATATCAAAACGAAGCTAAGGAAGTAACTAACACTTTTAACACATACACTTTATCTTATAACATCATTTGAGCAACCAAAACTCAAGATTAAGCTAGACCCATTTGGGTGTTCATGTCCTATTTTCAAAACACGAAGAACGAGCATACAAATTACATACACGACATCCCTACGAGCCATAGACACTAACTAACACAATTTCAAGTCAAAAACACAAATTTAAAGAAATCTAGAGTTTTAGAAATGTTACCCAAAATGGATGAAATTGGTACAAAATCGAAGAGGATGATGAGAGGATCACGAATATGTAATTTGTTTTGAAGTTTGCTTCCCGATCCGAATTTAGATGATGAATTATGTTTGTGTTCTTGAGAGAAAAGAAAGAAAGAGAGAGAGAGGGAGGGATTGAATGGTGGAAAAATGGGTTGACTAGTTGACCTAGTCAACTAGTTTGCCCATTTGGCAACTCCGGTCCCTCGAGTTTCAAAGCGGGTGCGGGATTTAACCGATCGAATATTTTTAAAACGCAAGTTAACGAGAGATGTTATAATTAAATGACGGAATTATTATGAACGTTAGTCGACGGAAATTGGGAATTTAAATAGCGAAAGATATTACTTAAAAAAAAAAGACGGTGTTAAAAATAAATTTAACGGAAAAACGCGGGATGTTACATTATCCACATCTCAAAAGAAATTTCGTCCCGAAATTTAGTTGGAAGTAGTAGTTGTTGAATCTTCCTTGAGATTTTGTGTTGCCAATTCTACGAATGAGGGAGAAGTACGTTCTAGGGTATTTCAACGAATTTTTGACGGTCGGGATCATATGTTGTTTTAAGGTTTGGCTTCACGATTTATGGTTTCAATCGGTCCTCCTAGGAAGTGAGGTTTATCGTCGATAGTGAGTTCATCAAAGGAGATAACAAGTTCTCGTTTCGCAAAACACGTCTTTGAGTTGATACATCGAATGTAGGATAAACGGAGACTCAAAATGAGTCGGAAAAGTCTAAACGGCTAGCGACGGGTCCAAAACACCCCAAGAATTTAAAGGATCGAAATATAGTGGATTTAGCTTCCTACGTTTCCCGAAACGGATTGCACCTTTCCAAGGTGCGACTCTTAACGTGACGCGGTTTCCCACGTGGAATTTGAAATGTTTACGTCTAACATCGGCGTAGCTCTTGGTGATTACGAGTCGCGTAGGGTTTTGCCTGTATATGAATAAATTTTCTCGGTTGCTCATGAATAACCTCGGCCCCGGTGAATTGATCATCGTTTACTTGATTCGTCAAAGGAGAATGACGTTTCCGGTCACATGTGGTTTCAAAAGGAGTGACGTTAAAACTCGAATGAAAATCATTGTAGTACGAGGATCCGGTTAAAGGAAAATACTTTTCTCAAGTAAATTTAAAGTTGGTAATACAAATTCGTATTATGGTTTTCAAGACTTAAATCGTATGTTTGTTCGGTCCGTCGGGTTGTGGATGGTACGCGGTACCCATGTCTAAACGTGGTCCCGAGGCTTTTTGTGAGGCACTCCGAAGTCTACGGAGTACATTCCGTAAGGTATATTTAGACAAGTTTGTTAGGACAAGTTTCTCAAGAAAATTCGCGCAGCGAAAGATTTATCAGTTTCCAAAAACGTTCGTCGGGGCAAGTCCTCATCGGTTTCTGAAAGAAAAACGTTCGTCGGAACTATTCACCCTCGAGGTGAATACTAGTATAACGTGGAGAGTCTCTCTCCATTGGGAATTTAGAATAAGGACCTCCTGAACCGGAAGTACGAGGGTGATGCAAAAGAAGTTTCCGCCTCGGTGCGATCATAACGAGTAAATCGTAATTAGTCAATAAGACTGTGCGAGGACGAGATAGTATACACGTGTAACATACGGTTGAAGTCGAGAGGAATCGGTAATTCATTCGGAAGCATAAGTATAGTTCGACAAAAGTCGAAGGGGTGTCCCCGGTATGGTTGTTATCAATATTCTCGGAGTTTTCGGATGTCCAAACATGAAAAGATGAAGTCATGTACATGGCACATGGTGGTGTTTAGGTTGATCGAGTCTAACCACCATCACGTGTCACTAGAACTTTGGTATGTCTTACCGTAATATAACCACGTTGATCGAGTGTCGTTATATTACGCTAACTCATACTTCCATTCCCACATCACTCCATAACATCAAGTTCGTGTCATCGTGAAGACCTAAAATGAACAAAATGTAACGACGTCTCAAACGTGACTCGTATTAAATCGAAAGAACTTCTGCAACTCTAAGGAAGCGTTCCCCGAGGGAAGTGTATAAATGATTGTTCACGTCAATGCGGTTCGAGTCAGACAATAATGTATTTAGATATGAAAAGAGTAATGAGTCATGATAACGAGTAGTACGCAACCGTAGTGATAAATGTTGATGACGATACTCACCTAGAGTAGTGATGGTAGTAACACCAAAAAGTAGATAGTAAGAAACACCAGTGGGAAACCGATAGTAAGTTGAAACGGTGGCAAATAACAATCCGGGAGACAGAGTTCCCGAACAAGTGTGACTAATGAAGTCGTCGTCATCCATACGTGTATGAATCATGAATTTACGTGTGTTACCAAAAAGTGGCGGAATACGAGTTCGTATGATGAAGGTTGGGTACCATTAAAAAGTTTGCCTAAGAATGATTCAAGTATAATGCACAAGTAGTCAAGTAAGTGCTATCTATAGCAAATGTATGTCAGAATGCAAATGCTAACTATCCGGTTGTAGTCTAGACTCACTAATGCGTCCTAACGACTCTGTCAGACACACTAATGCATATCCTAGTTCCCTACAACCAACGCTCTGATACCATCTGTAGCGACCCGACCAAATCGTCATTGACGGCGCCGCTACTTAGGTCCCGTTGCGTGGTCATAGTCTCTATATGAGACGCGTTTGACCAAAATTATGTCGCGTTCATTTGAAACGTGCATGACTTGCAAAGTTTAGTTCACCAAACGGATCGACAACAAGTTTAAGTTTACAAAAGTAGTAAAGTACAAATGAAATATCTTGCGACATAATTAGTTTAAAATCACAGTTGCTATAAATAGCGTAAGTAAGTAGACAAAAGTTTGAATCCAAAAATGCTATCCCTAGCGTATGCATGCATGGTAGACTCCAATCAAGTAATCAAAGAGTGCGGAAGCATGTATCAAATAGCCATGTATGAACCTGAGAAACATATAGAAAACTGTCAACGAAAAACGTTGGTGAAATCATAGGTGTATTAGTAAAAGTTATATTTTGAACCACAAGATTTAGTATTTCCATAAATTGATCATCCAAAAGTTGCATTCCAAAAGTTGGTTCGCGAGCACCCAATTATCAAAACTTAACGTTTCCTTCCATAGAACCCCATCACAATAGTGTTAGAACATACACTGTTTCCCGAAAATATATTTCATCCGTAGACGGTAGCGAACCGTCCGTAATGAGGGTTTGTCAAACCCGTATGGCCACACAATATAAGTTCTCGCTTACACCCTGCAAGTGTAACTAATGATAATCGAATTGAGGATTTTTGTTCTAACTCGCTGTGGAATGTTTGTTTTCCTTGTACTTGTGTTCAAAGTATAAAAGTATGTAGTATAAAACTATATATGTTTCTCATCCCATAATTTAAAAGTATAAAAGTTGTTGAAAGATGGGACTATGATCTCACCTCGAGTGCACGAGTATAAAGGTACTTCAACAAGTAAACGTGTGCATGAAAGTTGCTTAGCCTTGACCTAAACAAGTAAGTTATATCAATTAACCGGTTACGACACAAGGTCGGGTGAAATGTGTTCAATTAGTCCTATGGCTCGTTACGACTCGAATAGTATAGCATGTGAATCACGTTGTCAAGTTTCATGCAAGAATCAAGTATAAAAGCATGTTAGAACGATTGTATAAAAGTTTGGTTAAGTTTGACTAAAAGTCAAACTTGGTCAAAGTCAACGAAAAAGTCAACACGTTCGGGTTCGGTCCCGAACTATTTTTCTGAGGTTTTTATTCATATATAAGCATATTAGAACAAGTTTCATGTGAATCGGAGGTCGGTAGCTAGTCAAACATTTCGCGTGAAATGTGACAAAGTGAGCAGAATCTGGCCAGGCGATTCTGCGCGCCGCGCGGGGATGTGGCGCGCCGCGCCACTACCTGGCCAGAGAATTCTGGTCAGTTTTCAAGGTATGCACGAACCAAAACACGAACATTCACATTTTATGATCCGCAAACAATTAGAACATGTATTTTATATCATCGGAAAGCTATTTCGACAAGGAATACAACTAACCACATATCATTAATCAAAAACATCATTTACAATAACCGAAAACTCGTCAATTGATCAAGAAAGGTTTATTTTCAAAGTTTCAAGTTCGTAAAACGTATTTTATGATTCGGGAACTTTTAACATACAAATGATATGCCGTTTTGAAGGTAATAACACATACATTGCAACTAGACGCATATTCCAAGTTTCAATAAACATTTACTACGTCAAAATCACTAGCCACGTTATCGTTTCAAAATCAATTTCGACACAAATGAGACTTATGATTCACTAATCAAACGCTAGCATACATCACACCATTTCGAAGCTATTTACGCATACAATTTAACTAGTTAACTAGCATACATTCAAGCAAGTGTCTCAACTAGCATTCAACCGCATCAAGTTCCTACCAAAACGATAATCGATTCACAAAAAACACATTTCATGTTATTGAGCTAGTTTTTCATCATCCAACATATCAAAACGAAGCTAAGGAAGTAACTAACACTTTTAACACATACACTTTATCTTATAACATCATTTGAGCAACCAAAACTCAAGATTAAGCTAGACCCATTTGGGTGTTCATGTCCTATTTTCAAAACACGAAGAACGAGCATACAAATTACATACACGACATCCCTACGAGCCATAGACACTAACTAACACAATTTCAAGTCAAAAACACAAATTTAAAGAAATCTAGAGTTTTAGAAATGTTACCCAAAATGGATGAAATTGGTACCAAATCGAAGAGGATGATGAGAGGATCACGAATATGTAATTTGTTTTGAAGTTTGCTTCCCGATCCGAATTTAGATGATGAATTATGTTTGTGTTCTTGAGAGAAAAGAAAGAAAGAGAGAGAGAGGGAGGGATTGAATGGTGGAAAAATGGGTTGACTAGTTGACCTAGTCAACTAGTTTGCCCATTTGGCAACTCCGGTCCCTCGAGTTTCAAAGCGGGTGCGGGATTTAACCGATCGAATATTTTTAAAACGCAAGTTAACGAGAGATGTTATAATTAAATGACGGAATTATTATGAACGTTAGTCGACGGAAATTGGGAATTTAAATAGCGAAAGATATTACTTAAAAAAAAAGACGGTGTTAAAAATAAATTTAACGGAAAAACGCGGGATGTTACATTACGTTCCTAATATGTGTTGCGTTTTGGTCGATTTGGATGATGAAGAGAAGACAAAGGCGTTGCTATGGCACAGTGAGAAGTTGGCCCTTTCTTATGGGTTGCTAAGACAAAGAAATGGATCTTGTATACGTATAATTAAGAATCTTCGAGTGTGTGAAGATTGTCATAACTTTATGAAGATCGCGTCTAAGGTTTATGAGGTGGATATACTTGTAAGAGATAGAACAAGGTTTCACCATTATAAGGATGGTGTTTGTTCTTGCAAAGACTACTGGTGATTGAGTATAGGTAGGAAGTATAGGAAATATATAAGAAATTTGAATGTGTTATTTGTAACATTATTATGAAAAACATGTCATGAAAATGACATCGTTATGGGGATTTTTGGTTAGATATATGACAAAATTACGCGGATAGTCCCTGGTTTGTAGCATATTTCACGGATAATCAAACTATCAGTTTTAAATCTAGATAGTCCATGTGGTTTGCACTAGCTTTACGGATAGCTCAGTTCACTAAAGTCATTAATTTTTTCCGTTAAAACGGTCATGTGCAAAACATGTGATGGTATTTTCGGTATTTTATGTACCTCCTTCCCCAAATACTAACTTCTTGTCTTTTTTTTTTTTTTTTAATAATATCAAAACCCTTAAAAAGATAAACTTCAAAATACATGAAACCTTCTGACGTGGCGGCGGCAGACCTAATTGTCGGGGTTTTGCTGGAATCGTTGGTTGTAACATTCGCCGGCTGAACCAATCGACGTTAAAGTTTCCAGTTCGAAACTATGAAATTGTGACTTTTGGTTCAGATCTTACGTGAAATTGTGGCTTTTGGTTCTCATATATGATGTTTCAAATCTGACTTGAAATCGTGGTGTTTGGTTCTCAGATCTCATGTTTCAGTTCGAAAGAGACAGAGTTCCAATGAAAGTGGTTTTTTGTTCTCAAAATGAAATTACAGATTTAACATATGAAGGATTTCTTTTATGATTAGGTTTGTTATTATTATTATTATTATTTTTTTTAAATTTCTGTGTTGATTTTGGTTTAGTTTCAAGATAGTAATCGGTAACCGTACAAATGGAATCATTACATATTGTATATCTTTTTTAGATGGAGAATTGACTTTAAAAAAAAAGTTTATTTGTCATGCTTTTCAAGATGAGTGAAGAAGATGAATAAAGAATCAACTAAATGAAAAGACGCTTGTACCCTCACATGCATCGCATATGTTAAAATTGAATGGAAAAAATTAACGTTGTTACTGATTTGGACTATCCATGAAACTAGTGCAAACCAACGGGATTATCTAGATCTAAAACTGATAGTTTGACTATCCGTGAAATATGTTACAAATCACAGGAACTATTGGAGTAATTTTGTCTAAATATAACTCCAAATTTTTGTTCTTTCTGTTCCTATTTTTATTTATTTTTCTATAAACGGCAAAATCAAATGTTTCTATTATTTATGCTTTTTAATTATTAATTAATTATAAAATTATAAATTATAAAACTCCACATTATATATATTTTTATTTATTTTTATTGTTATTTTTTTAATTAATTTATAATTTATTTATTGTTTGTAATTGAACCATATAAAATCTTGTAACTCATTCAAATGGCGGTTCTTTGTGGTCCTCTATTGTACGGTTAAACAATGATGTTTTTTTTGCTTGGTTTGAATCTTAACTCTTCTTTTGTGAAATCTATTGGTGATGGATATGATACTCTTTTTTTGGGAAGACTTGTGGCATGGAAATGTTCGATTAAAAGAGAAATTCCCGAGACTTTTTCTGTTGGAAACGTGCAAAACAGTACGGGTTTGTGACAGAATAGTGGGCAACGACAACAGGTCAGGAGTTTCATTTTCGTGGCAATGGTCCAAACCACTCTTTGGCATGTCTGCTTCGGACCAGTGGCGGAACTTGAACTTTTTTACCGGGAGACGAGATCGGCAGTCAATTTTGGGAGTATTCTATCTAAATTTGTTAAGGGGCCAACTATATGTCTATATGTTTGTCTTCTATATGGCAGAGGGGGTGATCTATAATGCAAATATATAAATAGCCCAAAATAAGGTAAAATAATTAAAACCTAGGTGGGGAACCCACCCCTTCCATGCTTGCTTATATTCCGCCACTGCTTCGGACTGTTTGGTTCTGGAATCTGAGCTCGAGAGTGTTTGTATTGACAGCAACACTAAAGACAAGTGGACGTGGAAGAGGAACGATAAAGGGAGTTTTAAGACAAGCATCATGTCGGCAGAGCTAGATGAGAACATCCTTCAAAATGCTTTTTAACATAACGGTACGGTACGTAATAGTTTAGCTCCAAAAATAGTTGAAATATTTTGCTTGGAGATCGTTGAGAAGAAGGATTCCTACACGGGTTGAGTTAGATAAAAAGGGTATTGACCTCAATTTGGTAAGATGTCCTATATGTGATGATGGTCTTGAAACGATTGATCATTCTATCATTTTTTGTAAGTTCGCTATGGAAGTGTGGGTTCGAGTTTTCAATTGGTGGGGACTTGGAAATGTATCCACCCTATCGATCGATGATGTCTTTCGAAACCACTCCCCACATGGAAACAATGCACTTTGGCAAGTAGTTAAATGAGTTAGTGGATACCTAATCAGTGACGGATCTAGGAATGGTAGTCAGTGGTGTCACTGGTTAATACCCAAAAAAATTTCTACTAGATGACTTATTTTAGTGGTGTCACACAAAAAAATTACACTGTCCACTGATGTCACTAGTTAAAAACCCCAAACATTTTCCACTACATCCCGTATTTCAGTGGTGTCCTGTGCTACCACTCACTTGTATATAGGTCCGCCCCTGTACCTAATATGGAAGAACCGTAATCATAAAGACTTTCGTAATATGATCTCACCTAGCCCAAACGTGCTCTTCGAAATTCAGTCCAAAAGTTACGAGTGAATTTCTGGACGATCCAATAAAATGAAGTTTGATTGGCAACACTGGCTCACATCTCCTAGTTCTTGCGGCTATGCTACTACAGCTCGTGATGGTGTGGGTTAATATGCGTTTCTTCCTCTGATGTTTAGAGTATAATTTTCGCGTCTCTTTTGGTCGTGCAACACTTGTATATGCTGTACAAATTAGTGATAGGAAGTATAGTTCGAGTTCTGTATGTTTTGGATGCATTCATGTGACGATGATGTACTATAAAATTTCGGTTATTAATAAAATTTTGGCCTTTCAAAAAAAAAAAAAAAAAAAAAAAAAAAATCCTGTTTTTAGTTGAGCCATACTTGACCACTTCATGCCTCCATCAACTGACACCATATATATGAATTACGGAGTATGAAGTAACTCGATTTAATTTAAAGTTAAAATATATAATTAAGTTATGATGATTTACGGTCCTTATGGAGTAACTCAATTTAACCAAACACCCTTAAACAACAAATAACCCAAATGCGTATACTGTTAATACATACAGTGCACAAGAACATACTGCTCAAACGTTTCCGTCTCAGCAAATTCTCTGATTTCAAGGTACGGTCGTCTTGGCCAAATCGAGAATGCTCGTCAAATATTTGACCGATTGCAGCAAAAAAATGTCGTTTCATGGAACTCAATCATAGCTTGTTATTTTCAAAACAACCAACCTCATGAAGCACGCTATCTGTTTGATGAAATGCCTGAACGAAGCATTGTTTCATGGAACTGTTTGATTTCTGGATATGTCAAAAATAGAATGCTAAAGGAAGCCAGAAATATGTTCGACCAAATGCCTGAAAGAAACGTTGTTTCATGGACTGCAATGATCAAAGGTTATGTAGAAGAAGGTTTGGTTTCTGAAGCTGAATCGCTTTTCTGGCAGATGCCTGAACGGAACGTTGTGTCATGGACAGTGATGTTGGGTGGCCTTATTCAAGACAAACAAATGGATAAAGCTCGTCGGCTTTTTGATGACATGCCTGTTAAAGATGTTGTTGCTTGGACTAGTATGGTTGGTGGGTATTATCAAACGGGTCGTCTGGCTGAAGCACGTGAATTGTTGGATGAAATGCCCCAAAAGAATGTCGTTTCTTGGACAACCATGATTTCTGGTTACGTCCAAAACGATCGTGTTGATGTAGCTAGAAAATTGTTTGAAGTGATGCCTAATAAAAATGAGGTTTCGTGGACCGCTATGTTGATGGGATACACGCAGTGTGGAAGGATGGAAGAGGCTATGGAGCTTTTTGATGTCATGCCTTACAAGTCTGTGGTTTCATGTAACGCAATGATACTTGGTTTGGGCCAAAGTGGGCATGTAAATAAAGCTAGGAAGATATTCGATTTAATGAAGGAGAGGGATGTTGGAACATGGAGTGCAATGATAAAGACTTACGAAAGAAAAGGGTTTGAGTTAGAGGTCCTAAGATTATTTTCGTTGATGCAGAATGAAGGTATTAGACCCAATTTCTCTTCTTTGATCAGCGTTCTTTCAGTTTGTTCTAGTCTTGCTAGTCTTGATCATGGTAGGCAAGTTCATGCCCAATTAGTCAAGGCATCGTTTGATATCGATGTGTATGTTGGTTCGGTATTGATCACAATGTATGTAAAATGTGGTGATCTGGTAAAGGCTAAGAGCGTATTTGATAGATCTCCAGATAAGGATATAGTCATGTGGAATTTCATCATTACAGGTTATGCACAATATGGTTTAGGAGAAGAAGCATTAGAAATTTTTCAAAAATTGTCATCTTTAGGCGTTAAAGCTGATGATGTTACTTTCATAGGTATTCTCTCAGCTTGTAGTTACACCGGGAAGATTAACGAGGGACTTGAAATATTCGAGTCAATGAAGTCAAAGTATCTAGTCGACCCAAAAATTGAACACTACGCTTGCATGGTTGATCTGCTTGGCCGAGGTGGTCGGTTAGATGAAGCGATGGATTTGATTAGTAATATGCCTATGGAAGCCGATGCCATTATATGGGGTTCATTAATGGGTGCTTGTAGGACCCACATGAATCTTGAGATGGCTGAAGTGGCAGCTAAGAAACTCATACAGCTCGAGCCCAAAAACTCTGGGCCTTATATCTTGTTATCAAACATATATGCGTCAAAAGGTAAATGGTCTGCAGTTGCAGGCCTTAGGAAAACAATGAGATCACAGAATGTAAGGAAATTACTCGGCTGTAGCTGGATAGTAATTGAGAAGGAAGTGCATATGTTTGGAAGTGGGGAAAGTGGGTCCCATCCTGAGCTATCTTCGATTATGGGAATGTTGGAACATGTCGGGGGGTTATTAAAAGAAGCGGGTTACTCACCGGATGGAAGTTTTGTGCTGCATGATGTAGATGACGAGGACAAAATGCATAGTTTGGGTAATCATAGTGAGAGACTGGCTGTAGGTTACGAACTTTTGAAAGTTCCAGAAAGGATGCCGATTAGGATAATGAAGAATCTTAGGGTTTGTGGAGATTGTCATTCCGTTTTCAAGTTGATATCTCAAGTTATGAGTAGGGAGATCATTTTGAGAGATGCGAATAGGTTTCATCATTTTAAGGACGGGTTATGCTCTTGCAGGGATTATTGGTGACCTATTTGATCCGGTTGACCTGTTTAAGATTATTATTAACCCATATCGACCCGTGTACAAATCACATTTTATATGCCATTGTCATTCATTGGGTTCTTGTTATATCAACAATGACATCAATCTCCCGTATGGAGATCTTCATGGCTACAAAAATTCTCTAGATTTAGTTCGTGCATCAAACTAATGAGAAAAGGGGGCTGCTTCTTAAATCTTCTCGTCAGGTTTAAATGAGAAAAGTGAACCAAAGTGTCATTCATTGGGTTCTTGAATCACATCACAGCTTGAGTCTATGTTCGAGTATTCTGTGAGGCCTGGGTGATGCTGTGCACATGATCTGAAGACAGTTTCATGGAGGGCCTCTGCTTTACATTATGAAGCTCATAGGTAAAGGACACAAATATACAATATTATATGTCACAACAATTCTTGAATGCTACTTTATTAGTATGCTTTTTGCCCAAGATCCATGTTTTTTAGCCTTTGAGATTACATGTAGATTGGATAGACCAAATGGGTCATTAATTTTACAATTCTCTATAGTTTCATATATAGAGGTTACAAGAGACATGTAGGGTAGCTAGTTAAAACATGTTATGGTAGAACGGGTCAAATTAGGTTGGGAAGCGTAAACTTTGTGTCCATCAATACACTATTGAATAAGTAAATGGATCATATTATTATTACTGAGGTTCCTATTTAACTCTTTTTAGATACAACACATCCCAAAGTCAAAATATCTCTTATACTAGCATTAGCATTAGAATAATATTTTGTTTGAAAAACCATTGGAGTAGCAGGTGAACAAATACAAATAATATGCATTTCTATCGCTTTTACTTAATTTCTAGCTTTGTTCCGTTACTGGTCAACTTTCAACAACCAAATGTTACTATTACATCTCTCGTTTCCATGTGATCCTATTATTACGAAATTGATGGGATAAGAAAATAGAGACGGTGTAACGTATACACCCTACTCGTAAGTTATACTATAGCTAAACATGTAGAAAGTAACTAAATGTGTATTACCTGCAATCCAACAAGGCTGAAAAAGGTTAAGCGATGGCGTATGTGAGTGTTTGAAACTCTTTAGGGCGCCACATGGTCTTTTGCGCACACAATAGTCCTACATCGTTGGAGTAGGTTAACTTGACTTTCCAATGCATTGACCTCAATCATTTTCCACTTCATTTATGGTCTCAGCATTGTCACGAATAATAAGTGTCCCTTCGGGTCTCAATAGCCTATCTACCTCCACAACTAAATCCGTCAAATACACTATATGTGATGAATTTTGCACACACAGAATGTGTACTTTGACTTTTGAGGTCAAATTTACTACTACTTTTCCACTGTGATACTTGATAATAAGTCACCGTAACTGAATACAATAATTTTTTGTGTTGATGTGAAAGTATCTTGTTTTTTTTACTGGGTAACGCGAAAGTAGTTTATTTGACAACAAAATCTCTAATGTGAAAGGACTAAATGATATACTCGTAACAAACTGGTAGTTATAGTCTTCTGATTTGGTTTTTAACACGTAATTTTAAATTTCCATTGTTGGTTTTCACCCTACTGTAAAAATTAAACATTTTTTCCTGTTTTGTCAACTTAAAACAAGTAAGACGTCTACATAATATAAGTCCATTGTGTTACTCCGGTATTCAAGCACATTGATCTCTTGTAGCTTATCATCTCTTTATAAGCCCTCTTACAAAACTTATCCAAACACCTATAAAGTCTCAATTTTAGTTGGGAAAGAAAATAAAAAGTTTTTATGTTCTTGAGTTTTTTCGTAGAGAGAAAGGGAAAGAAGCGGAATGAAAATTGTACTAAATTTTAAAGAGTTCAAAACTGCAACATAGGAATAAGAAGAAAATTAATAATGCCCCCTTTGATCAATAGACTGAATAAAGAAGACTAAAGAAACCCTTTGAGCAAAGTAATAAAAAGTTTGTAGTTGTGTGCTACACATATAGCGACTCGATCACTCATTCACAAGGGATACATGATGTATTGTAGAATGTAGATTATAGGCATCTCTCATAACTTGGGGGCTTCCGATAGCAGTGGATTGATATCAGACCCAACTCGCAAATTATTATGTTGTGCTAAGAGAACCCGTGATAGTATGAACACATGATTATATGAGATGGATCAGATGCAAGACGGAAATTTGTATAGATCAACCCTGTCCGTTTTGAACCATACGAAGAAAAGAAAATGTTTTGACCTTGCCCATTGTCCTCCCATTACTCTAGTAAATTTCAGAGATTACCCAAATGGTACAACAAACATATCCTGGCTTCCACAATGGATCCAACACAAGTTGAATCACAAAATATGAAACCGGTCATTCCAAATTGCTAAGTTAGAATTCACTTAGCCAATTTCAAGTAAATGCAATCTTCGCTAAAGTAAAATGTATCCTAAAGAAGGAAGATAATGACCCATCAACTTGAAATAAGCCATGGTCAGTTTTGTGTCAACCGCCAAGTGAAAACATTCTCGAAAACCCTATAACAACGATACCCAATCTCGCTATTGGTAGAGTATGAACAATGTAAGATGCAGATAGTCATACCTCTGCCCGAGAAGAATAGAGAGACTGCTTTTAGAGGACCTCTGGCCAAACATGAAAGTATGTATTATGAGGGTATAAGAGTCTAAATAAACAGGTACATAACTACATACATTTACTACTCATGCGATTATATAAAGAGTTGTGGGATAATAACTAAAATGTAGCATAAGATATAAATGATGCACGTCAAGCAAATCATGATTCCCAACATCGCTTATAAATGTTGCTCTTAAATAATGACTATTAAGTTAATCATTACAATTAGACTAATTTAGGAAAACAATATGTCCAGTTAGAAATATACAAAAATCATGAAATTATGAGCAATCCACTAATATATAGAATGTGAATTTAAAAGCCATTGTAAAAAGGAATGAACACCACCCACGGATAAGAGGACAACTTAATGGATATAAACTTTGGTATCCAAACATAGAACAACCCAGTATTCATCATAACATTACATGATTAGAATCTGAAACTGTTAAGGTAGAATATTAATCTCCAAAAAGGCAATATCTGAAAAAACAGTTACACATCATGTAATTTAGTTACTATATTTTATAACTATTTCACCCAACCAGTACTCACCTTCTAGACAGTTTTAGGAGAACTATCTTCCTCACTATCGATTAAATCATCGATACCGAATGGCCCATCATCATTACTTTCATCAAATTTCAGAACACGTTTTAATGCCCTTTGTGCTATTCCCTTAGAATCAATATCCTCTACTATTCGTAGTGGAACATCATCATCTGCAGCTTCCCTTGCTCTTGAAATCGATTGGTGTGCGATCTTTGCTGCTGTCAAAAGCAATTTTGAAGCATGTAAATCAATCCCTTTTTTATGCACAATATCTCCTTCCATTTTCAGATCACTTAACCTGAAAACCAGTCTTTTAGGATCTCTGCACGTTGCGCACACTGAAGGTGCTCCTGGTAAACTCAAGTTACTAAAGCACTTGGTGTGCGAACTAGATTGACATCGTTGGCATGTAGTTAGATCACCTTTTGGAGAAAAATCAAAACATTCGGGACAAAAGTCGTGCTTGTTGGCAAACAAGACACACGACGTGCAGATCTTGCTGCATTGGTCTCCAACCCAGACATGGTGAAGAAACTTTTGATCTTTACAGAAACAGCTGGTACAAGTAGTATCATTGAGTTCGGGAGTAAAATTTTTATCCATCTTCTAAACTCGATTTATGTCAAATGACGAAAGTTAGGAAATTGAGAGACCGATTCAGGCACAAAATATTAATGAATAACAGAGGGGCTAGGGTTTGTGTTGTGATATACGAATAGAAGAGAGGCGAGTGTACATGGGCTATAGGATCATTTTGAACGGTCAGATGGTCAGTCGAATGTAATTTACATATAAACCACCTAATATATAAGGTAACTCCACAAACGCCCAAATATATTCACTTTCTTGTTAATAACACCTCCAAAGATGGTCAAAGATCTCATTGACGTCATTACTACCCTGTAACAACCATCCAACCGCTGACCCAAAACGTCTAAATCAAGTTTAATGCTCGTAAGAGATCAAATGTTCTCCACTTACAGTATGACATATGTGCAATTAGTAAGGTGTCTAGCAAATTCAGTTTTCTTTTGGCACATATATTTGTCTACTTTCTGGCATTATATATCTTGCTTCTTTAAAACTAAAAGCGAAAAAATGTCACCTAATCAGGGTCATTAATTGATAACCGCTGTTCAATCTTTGCGTATAGATTTCCTCTACAGTCTCAAGAAGCTTAGTTCCTGCAAAAATAAGTTTTTTATGGGTGGAAGGCAATCATTATCATTGTAGAAACCAACAGGAGTGCTTAATGGTATTGTGAATAACACTAATCACCTAAAGCTTATCGCGAGCAAACCTTAGACTACATAGACATATATCAGCTAAAATATGCAACAAATGCACCTCGCTCTTAGAATTATAGTCTTACTCAGCAAATTTAAAAGTTCAAATTCTCATGAAGAGGCAGTTTACGACTTGTTTACCGTCACTGTGAAAGCAATACTAAAAAGCTTGTATGTGTAAATAATGTGATATAGCAAACCATCAATTAGCTGCTGCTGCTATATACACACATTCTGATCAAACTCAAAGGTAGCACACCTCATAAAACTGATAACTAGCTTTAGGATATATATATACATAACATCAAAAGCTTTGGATTATGAAGTATCTGTGACATCAACAGTTATATTCAAGACAGAATAAATAATTTTCCAAGATTGAGCTGTTAACTTACTGCTGAAATTAAAAATATCTATCAACTTTACTCGATAAATCATAACTAGGTAAGTTACTAAATTGTAGGAATTTTGTATTGAAATAAAATCACCTGTAAGTAAGTACACAAATATTATATTAAATTAAAAAATCGAATAACGGTACCTCTAAATGTATGTTGGTGATTTGGTGAAAATCAACGGCTACATAAGAGTTGCACATGAAATATGTCATGTCGACGATGGTACGGCAGAAGCACATGGTGGATTGAATTGGCAGTTGTGGTGATGGAGATGGTGGTGATAGATGTAAGTCTAGTTTCACCGCCATCTAATTGATAAATCGGTATTTGGTATTCATAACAGATATGTATTCATTTATTAACGTGAATACGAATATGAATATGCTAGGGTTTATCATTGCAAGCAATTGGCAAATCTATTTACAAGCCTCGGCAAAATTGGACTGTCACAGTTGTTTAATATGAACAGGAATGGAATAGGAATAGGATTGAGCCAAAAAACCAGCGATCGGCGGATATTATTTTATTTTATTTTTTATCAAAAAAACTAAAACTTTATTAACATTCTTTATCTTGGAAAGATGAAAGAAAACATAAACAACAAGAGAAAGTATGGCCCAGGCTCGAAAGCAGTAAACTATTCCAACTATCAAAATCGACCACAGCTAACTAAACCCGAACTTCGCCATGAACAAACGAAAAAAACGACATACAATCATAAGATATGAATAATAAACTAACCAAACCACGACCAATACCCTAACTAACACCGCCGATGTTATTGTTGTCGATGCCAACGCCCGCACTAGACAAAAAGGCTGATTAACTACCGACTCCGTCACCAGTGGACTCCAAACCACCATTCCTAAACTCGTAAAAAAAATCCATTTCTTTAACACACGACCCGAACCCAAGTAAGCCCACTTACACTCCCCAAACTTATGAGTGTCAATACTCAATAGAGGTTTTCTGAATCGCGACCCCCACCTCGTCATCATCACTACAATCTTGTAAACAAAACGTACTATCCGTGGCGATCTTCTTCTTAAACTTATCTTTCGACTTGACCTCGCCTCAAAAACTTTCTTCACCCCGTGTTTCCGAAATTTACTCACGTGAACATGCCAATCCTGACAAAAAATTCAAACTTTTTAATAAATCAAAACTTTTTACCTACAGAAACGGAAAAGGGTCAAATTTTGTAGCGTCACAGGCGAGTCGTGAATACATAATATTCGCGACGGGTGAAATTCGACCCTTGAATACATAATACTCGTTTGAAAAGTCACAAGTATATCCGTTAATTCACATAAATATATTTATTTATCGGTTAAATAAGCTTATATTTTTAATGTAAATACACAATTAATTACAAGTTTACCCACGAATCGTAAGTATCCGTGGACACTTAGTTTTACGTATATTTTTGATGTGTGCGAGGTGTAGCACGAAATAGTATTATTTTTATTACGAAATACGATACAATTTACACAAGTTTTATTTATTTATATAGATGGGATATACTTAAACCTTGCTACAACACTTATAGGCAGTGTACCTAATCGTAGAGTAGTGTAGTTTTTAGTAAGTCCGGTTCGTTCCACAGGGAGCTAGCTGAGTTTAACGCTATATTTTTTACAACTATGTTTATATAAAATATATATAATTATATATAGTAATATTATTATAAAAGGGGTTTTTACCGTTTAATGACCGGTTTGTCGATTTTAAATAAAGCGTAAAGATAAATGACGATAATATAAATGACAGAATTTAAATTGTGATAAAGTAAATTGCAGTAATTAAAATGACAGTAAATAAAGGTACGATGAAATATGAAATAAAAATATTATGCTTATTTCAACTTCCGTAATCATGATGTTTGACGTTTTGATTTTAATTTATTTATCTGGGTTAATTGTCCTTTGTCCTGGATTTATTTTATACCTATCTGGTTTTTGTCCATAATAGTCCGTCGGTCATAATTATAAAATGCTCGTCAAATTAACCTTATTCCCGAAGTCAAATATTCCAACTAATTAGGGATTCGAACTGTAACAATATTTTAATACTTTGTTTAATGATTACACCAGGTTATCGACTGCGTATAATCCAAGGTTTTATTACTTTATTAACAATTACACCAATTATTCTTGTATGTAATCCACCCATGTTTTAATGAGATATGAATATTAATTTATCCACTTGATCAGAATGAATAATCAATTACCCAACCCGAATAATTAATTAAATGATCGTAAAAGATGTCGTATAAACGTCACTAAATAGGACATACATAATCATTTTAATAATTATTAGATTAACTAATTTGAAGATAGGTTCGACAGGTTCCAATGAGTTGTCATTCGATTAGACAATACCCCCTACTTATTAATAGTCAATAGTTCAATGTTCACAAGTGTCGGTCTTTTGTCCAAACCTTAATTATGGTACAAAATCCAATAACCCCATCTTAATATTTAGTCTAACATCACGATTACTTCGGCTCAAATAAGCATAATAATAACTTAGTTACGATATATTAATTTAAAAAGGAAGAACATAGCTTACAGTGATTATTTATCGCGTAGCGTTACACGGACAGAGTTCTGACTTTAAAACCCGTAAAACATTTCTTACAATAACCTTATTATTATTATTATTATTATTATTATTATTATTAAATTAAACTTAAAATTATAAATATAAATATAAATATATATATATATATATATATATATATATATATATATATATATATATATATATATATATATATATATATATATATATCGATAGATTGAAAGAAAGAAAAATGTGTAAGGAAATCGATCAGAATGCGCGGCCTTTTATAGGCCCACTTTGAACTGTACAGCTCCGCGAGAACGGAGGTTTTGTGCTTCACATCTCCGCGAGTGCGGAGCTTCGAATTCCAGCTCACCAAATGAATTAAACGTGGGCTGCTTTGATTAAAATAATATATAATATATATAATTAATTATATATAATATTATATTCTTGTGCATAGTTGACTTGTAATTTTAGCTCCGTTGGGTCGCACGTTGATAGTTGGTTCATGTCTCGGTTTCGGATTTTCGAACGCCTTTTCGTATAATTTAATATCTTGTACTTTGCGTTTTGCGGCTTGTACTCTTGTAATTTCTAGACGTTTCTCATCAATAATTTGAACCACTTGGATTGTACTTTGTACTTTTTAGCTTTTTGATCGTTTGCGTCTTCAAATCGTCGTTTTCTTCTTTTTTCTTCGCACTTACTTATTTAAACGATTATTACATAAAAATAGAACAATAGTAACTAAAAGCTTTACATATTGGAAGGATATTGAGCCTAAATATATGTTCATTTAGAGCACTATCAATTTTATTATAAAAAAAACTCACTAGTCGTGAGTATTCGTGGGTCGCTAGCACAAAAGAAAAGTAACACATTGACGGGTAGACCGTGCCCGACGAGTTAGACTTTGATCGGTGGATTGCGAGTATAGAGGACTATGTACGTCATACACAAGTGTCATCCTAAATATGAATCAGCGATATTGGTATATTTATTTCAATGTATAATATATAAATAATTAATTAATTCCTAATAATAAGAAAAAATATACATACAATTACAATTAGCAATACTCATTTGATTATTATTTAAAAATTTCAAAATAATTACATACATTAGTTAATTTGTTCCACGAGTAGGCACACGCGTAAAGATCTAATTGAAAGTTTAGTGAAGTAGTGAAGTTTGATAAGCTCTATCAACCTAAAATGAAGCAAGCTAGTACATTGGAACGCAATTAAGTATGGATTTGAAGTTGTATGTGTAATAGCTTAGTTTAATCGTATTCAGCCATGCATTTCGAAATTTGCTTGGTAACATTGTGTATGAGTGTTTATCCCCTTAGACCATATTTAATGCAAGCGTGCTGGAGGCTTTTTTGAACCAACACGCCTTAACGCGGCGTGTTGGAGGTCAAAATCTGAGGCATGCTTCAAGTTGGCACCGGATTTTTGTGAGCGTGCAGCCATTTTTTCCCTTTTTTAATTAGTTTTTATCCTCTTTTCCACCCAACTTCCATTCAGATTTTTTAACACATCACCCAACACGCCACTTAACACTCCACCCCATTACACAACAGTCTGGCAGCACGCTCATCAAGCACCCCACCCCCACCCAGCAACACGCCAACACGCCCCTTCAGGGATAAAGATGGTCTTATGGTCAAGATTCAAGGTTTCACGCTTGGAAGGTGTTTTGTTCAAAACTTCAAATAGTATTTTGTTCAAAGGCAGTAGCACATCTAGGAATCGTAGTCACGGGTTCACTGGTTAAAGGCTCAAGAAATTTACACTGTCACAAAAAAAAAATTACAATAACCAGTGATATCAATAGTTAAAAGCACCAGCAAATCCAAAATGAAAATTCATTGAGCTCCTAATATTTTTTTCCAAAGCTAATTGTATTAAAAGGAAACTTTAGTGATTGTTTACATTAAAAAAAATATAAATTTCAAAATTATATGGAGTACTATAGTTAAATTTAGTAGTGTACTACACAATTATATTACTACAATAAATAGCGGAGCTAGGGAGGGGGCAGGGGGATGCGGATGCTGGGCCTCCCCCAACAGGCAAAAATATAATAGAAAGTTAATGACCCATTCAGTTTTTCTGTTTTTCTTTACGTGTATTCATTAAGAGAGATGATTCTCACACATCACTTTTTGATCCATATACATCAATTTACATAAAATTCCAATCCTAACCTTGTATTAATCAATATTTTCATCTTTGTCTTTATGTAAAAAGCAAGGACAAACTTATCCATCTACGTAAAAAAGTGTGTATGGTATAAAAATTGGTGTATGAGGATCACCTCTCGTTCATTTAAGCCTCCCTTAAACAATGTCTGGTTTTACTTATTTTTATATGGTCCACATCATAATCAATAGTTAATTAAAAACACAAAGTCTATGTGACGATCGCTCCAAATCCATATGGACGAACACGTCATTCATCGATTTCATTGCGAGGTATTTGACCTCTATATGATACGTTTTATAAATATTGCATTCTTTTGAAAAGGCACGTTATAAATGAATATTTAAATCAAAGGTTTTAGACATCTGATGATTTCTACATATAGACAATCACCGTAAATAATAGTTTACACTCGTTGACAACGCAGTCAAAATAAGATACATGGTGATGATTTGGTGAATGCAACGTTTTCTTGATAAATATGCCATGTAAGACTCCATGCACATAGCTTGTCTAACATATAAGCAAACAGCGGAAGACTTCTAGGGAACCTGAGAATAAACATGCTAACAAGTGTTAACACAAAGGTTGGTGAGTTCATAGTTTTAATGTCTTGCATAATCTGTACATAAAGGTGGATCACAAGATTTCAGTTGTTTCATCCGAAACGTTTATCAAAATATTCTACAAGATTGAGCACCCTGGTAACGTATATATAATTTGTACCCTTTGTATAATCATCTTAATAATACACGCAAACCAACGTGTATGCTTCTCAAATAGCATACGTCCGTTAAAAGGCTAGTGCTCTAGCTCGGACGGGGATATCAAGCCCTATGGATGAAATGTCCCGTTCTTATTGATTAAAAACGTTTCATATTAATTGATTTCGTTGCGAGGTTTTGACCCCTATATGAGACGTTTTTCAAAGACTGCATTCATTTTTAAAACAAACCATAACCTTTATTTCATAAATAAAGGTTTAAAAAGCTTTACGTAGATTATCAAATAATGATAATCTAAAATATCCTGTTTACACACGACCATTACATAATGGTTTACAATACAGATATGTTACATCGAAATCAATTTCTTGAATGCAGTTTTTACACAATATCATACAAACATGGACTCCAAATCTTGTCCTTATTTTAGTATGCAACGGCGGAAGCTCTTAGTATTCACCTGAGAATAAACATGCTTTAAACGTCAACAAAAATGTTGGTGAGTTATAGGTTTAACCTATATATATCAAATCGTAACAATAGACCACAAGATTTCATATTTCAATACACATCCCATACATAGAGATAAAAATCATTCAAATGGTGAACACCTGGTAATCGACATTAACAAGATGCATATATAAGAATATCCCCATCATTCCGGGACACCCTTCGGATATGATATAAATTTCGAAGTACTAAAGCATCCGGTACTTTGGATGGGGTTTGTTAGGCCCAATAGATCTATCTTTAGGATTCGCGTCAATTAGGGTGTCTGTTCCCTAATTCTTAGATTACCAGACTTAATAAAAAGGGGCATATTCGATTTCGATAATTCAACCATAGAATGTAGTTTCATGTACTTGTGTCTATTTTGTAAATCATTTATAAAACCTGCATGTATTCTCATCCCAAAAATATTAGATTTTAAAAGTAGGACTATAACTCACTTTCACAGATTTTTACTTCGTCGGGAAGTAAGACTTGGCCACTGGTTGATTCACGAACCTATAACAATATATACATATATATCAAAGTATGTTCAAAATATATTTACAATACTTTTAATATATTTTGATGTTTTAAGTTTATTAAGTCAGCTATCCTCGTTAGTAACCTACAACTAGTTGTCCACAGTTAGATGTACAGAAATAAATCGATAAATATTATCTTGAATCAATCCACGACCCAGTGTATACGTATCTCAGTATTGATCACAACTCAAACTATATATATTTTGGAATCAACCTCAACCCTGTATAGCTAACTCCAACATTCACATATAGAGTGTCTATGGTTGTTCCTAAATATATATAGATGTGTCGACATGATAGGTCGAAACATTGTGTACGTGTCTATGGTATCTCAAGATTACATAATATACAATACAAGTTGATTAAGTTATGGTTGGAATAGATTTGTTACCAATTTTCACGTAGCTAAAATGAGAAAAATTATCCAATCTTGTTTTACCCATAACTTCTTCATTTTAAATCCGTTTTGAGTGAATCAAATTGCTATGATTTCATATTGAACTCTATTTTATGAATCTAAACAGAAAAAGTATAGGTTTATAGTCGGAAAAATAAGTTACAAGTCATTTTTGTAAAGGTAGTCATTTCAGTCGAAAGAACGACGTCTAGATGACCATTTTAGAAAACATACTTCCACTTTGAGTTTAACCATAATTTTTGGATATAGTTTCATGTTCATAATAAAAATCATTTTCCCATAATAACAATTTTTAAATCAAAGTTTATCATAGTTTTTAATTAACTAACCCAAAACAGCCCGCGGTGTTACTACGACGGAGTAAATCCGATTTTACGGTGTTTTTCGTGTTTCCAGGTTTTAAATCATTAAGTTAGCATATCATATAGATATAGAACATGTGTTTAGTTGATTTTAAAAGTCAATTTAGAAGGATTAACTTTTATTTGCGAACAAGTTTAGAATTAACTAAACTATGTTCTAGTGATTACAAGTTTAAACCTTCGAATAAGATAGCTTTATATGTATGAATCGAATGATGTTATGAACATCATTACTACCTCAAGTTCCTTGGATAAACCTACTGGAAATGAGAAAAATAGATCTAGCTTCAAAGGATCCTTAGATGGCTTGAAAGTTCTTGAAGCAGAATCATGACACGAAAATAATTTCAAGTAAGATTTCCACTCGAAATAAGATTGTTATAGTTATAGAAATTGAATTAAAGTTTGAATATGATTATTACCTTGTATTAGAAAGATAACCTACTGTAAGTAACAAAGGTTTCTTGATCTTGGATGATTACTTGGAATGGATTTAGAAAACTTGGAAGTAAACTTGCAATCTTGGAAGTATTCTTGATCTTATGAAACTAGAACTTTTGGAATTTATGAAGAACACTTAGAACTTGAAGATAGAACTTGAGAGAGATCAATTATATGAATAAAATTGAAGAATGAAAGTGTTTGTAGGTATTTTTGGTCGTTGGTGTATGGATTAGATATAAAGGATATGTAATTTTGTTTTCATGTAAATAAGTCATGAATGATTACTCATATTTTTGTAATTTTATGAGATATTTCATGCTAGTTGCCAAATGATAGTTCTCACATGTGTTAGGTGACTCACATGGGCTGCTAAGAGCTGATCATTGGAGTGTATATACCAATAGTACATACATCTAAAAGCTGTGTATTGTACGAGTACGAATACGGGTGCATACGAGTAGAATTGTTGATGAAACTGAACGAGGATGTAATTGTAAGCATTTTTGTTAAGTAGAAGTATTTTGATAAGTGTCTTGAAGTCTTTCAAAATTGTATGAATACATATTAAAACACTACATGCATATATATTTTAACTGAGTCGTTAAGTCATCGTTAGTCGTTACATGTAAATGTTGTTTTGAAACCTTTAGGTTAACGATCTTGTTGAATGTTGTTAACCCATTGTTTATTATAACAAATGAGATTTTAAATTGTTATATTATCATGATATTATGATATATAATATATCTTAGTATGATATATATACAGTTAAATGCCGTTACAACGATAATCGTTACATATATGTCTCGTTTCGAAATCATTAAGTTAGTAGTCTTATTTTTACATATGTATTTCATTGTTAGTACACTTAATAATATATTTACTTATCATTTAACATAATTAACCAAGTGTGCCAATATCTTAATATGATTCATATGTACCTAGTAAGACGTTGTTATAACGATAATCGTTATATATATCGTTTTCGAGTTTCTTAAATTAATAGTCTCATTTTTATGTATATAACTCATTGTTAAAATACCTAATGAGATACACACTTATAATAAAATCATGTTAACTATATATATAACCATATATATATATCATCGTATAGTTTTTACAAGTTTTAACGTTCGTGAATCACCGGTCAACTTGGGTGGTCAATTGTCTATATGAAACCTATTTCAATTAATCAAGTCTTAACAAGTTTGATTGCTTAACATGTTGGAAACACTTAATCATGTAAATAACAATTTCATTTAATATATATATAAACATGGAAAAGTTCGGGTCACTACAATGGATCCATATATAACTACTCGCACCCACCAGTTCTTATAACCGGCAGTTACTAGTTACCAAAGCTAAGGGATTTTCGGTTCAAACTCGGTGTAGAATTTAGTATGTACTTGTATCCATTGCGTTTAAAATAAAGTGCATGTATTCTCAGCCCAAAAATATATATTGCAAAAGCATTTAAAAAGGGAGCAAATGAAACTCACCTTAGCAGCATATAAAGTCGTTCACCAAAATGTGACTGAAACTCGGATTACCAAATAACCGTAGATCTCAACCTAGAGAACATATGTTGGTCAATAAATATCTATTAAGCTAGGTCAGGTCATAGTGTATCACAATCCTAATGCTCGAGATCGACATACAAAAGTTATCCAAAGTCGTTTCAAAAAGTCAATTTTGACAATAGTTCAACAAAACGAGACATACCTTATATAAGGAGTCATTTACTCGGTTGGTAATATTCAAAAATCCATTTTATCAATCTCGTAAACAAGTTGTTTAAATCTTAATTGCAGATTCAAAAGCAATTTCAATTAACGTCAATCATAATTCAGTTGATCATATCTCATAATCCGTTCATCGAAACTATTCGATATCTAAATGTAAAATCATTGATTTTTCGCCAACTTTCCAAAAACATGCATATCATATACCTTTTACCAGTAATATATGTATTTAATTCGTGATTCATCATAAACTGTTTAACGATGAAATTTAGCATACAAGCATGTTGATAAGGCTAAAAAGGAACATATATTTTATAGCAATATCCCTCCTAAATAATAGGTTTTCATATGTAATTGTATTATATTTTCATTGTAATTGTTTAAATAAATAAGTGCGAAGACAAAAGGCGAAAACGAAGATTTGAAGACACAAACGTCCAAAAAGCTCAAATGTACAAGATACAATTCAAAAGGTTCAATTTATTGATGAAAAACGTCTAAAAATGACAAGAGTACAAGTTACAAAACGCAAAGTACAAGATATTAAATTGTACGCAAGGACGTTCGAAAATCCGGAACCGGGACATGAGTCAACTATCAACGCCCGACGCAACGGACCAAAAATTACAAGTCAGTTATGCACAAGAATATAATATAATATATAAATAATTATATTAATTATTTATATTTTATATTTATATATTTATTATGTCGACAAGCTAGGAGCCAAAAGTTTGTGAGCTGAATTTTCAAACTCCACGACTCGCGGAGTTTGAAGGCCAAAAACTCCACGACTCGCGGAGCTGCCAAATTCCAAAATGCCTATAAAAGGTCACGAATTCTGCGAGTAAAAATAACATATTAATAATAATACTCTGTAGTATAATATAAATAAATATTATATATATATATATATATATATATATATATATATATATATATATATATATATATATATATATATATATATATAATATAGATTAGTGTTATATTAGATTAGTTCAGGTTATGTAAAGGTTATTTTACGGGTTTTAAAGTCGGAGCTCTGTCCGTGTAACACTATGCGATAAATAATCAATGTAAGCTATGTTCTCCTTTTTAAATTAATGTCTCGTACTTAAGTTATTATTATGCTTATTTAAGACGAAGTAATCATGATGTTGGGCTAAAAATATTAAAATTGGGTAATTGGGCTTTGTACCATAATTGGGGTTTGGACAAAAGAACGACACTTGTGGAAATTAGACTATGGGCTATTAATGGGCTTTATATTTGTTTAACTAAATGATAGTTTGTTAATTTTAATATAAAGATTTACAATTGGATGTACCTATAAATAACCATATACACTCGATCGGACACGATGGGCGGGGTATTTATATGTACGAATAATCGTTCATTTAACTGGACACGGGAATGGATTAATAGTCTATGGAATTATTAAAACAGGGGTGAAATTATGTACAAGGACACTTGGCATAATTGATAACAAAGTATTAAAACCTTGGGTTACACGCAGTCGATATCCTGGTGTAATTATTAAACAAAGTATTAAAACCTTGTTACAGTTTAAGTCCCCAATTAGTTGGAATATTTGACTTCGGGTATAAGAATAAATTGACGAGGACACTCGCACTTTAAATTTATGACCGATGGACTGTTATGGACAAAAACCAGACGGACATATTAAATAATCCAGGACAAAGGACAATTAACCCATGGGCATAAAACTAAAATCAACACGTCAACCATCATGGTTACGAAAGTTTAAATAAGCATAATATATTTTATTTCATATTTCCTCGTACTTTTATTTATTGTCATTTTAATTATTGTTATTTATTTTATATTGTTAGTTAAATATCGTCATTTACTTTACGCTTCGCTTAAAATATAAAATCGATAAACCGGTCATTAAACGGTAAACCCCCTTTTATATATTATTATATATAATTATATATATTTTGTACAAATATAGTTGTTTAAAAATATAGTGTGCAATAAGCCCGCTCCCTGTGGAACGAACCGGACTTACTAAAAACTATACTACTCTACGATTAGGTACACTGCCTATAGTGTTGTAGCAAGGTTTAGGTATATCCCATTTGTAAATAAATAATTAAAACTTGTGTAATTTGTAACGTATTTCGTAGTAAAATATAGTACTATCACGTACCCCCACGCTACCACATCAAGTTTTTGGCGCCGCTGCCGGGGAACCGGCGAAACGCTATATTTTTAATTTATTTTTGTATAAATATATTTATATATCATTTTAGAAAAACAATATAAAATTAAAAAAAAAACGTTTTTCAAACTCCACGACTCGCTGAGTTTGCAGGCTTAAAACTCCACGACTCGCGGAGCCGCCCTGACCAGCCTGACCAAAAACCCTATTTCGCATTAATTACGGAATATTATTAATTATTATTATTTATAAACCCTATTTAATTTATTATTATTAATATTTAGTTTTAGTTTTTAAATTAATTTGTATTTTGTATTATAATTAGTTTTATTATATATAAAAATTAATACTTTTATAAAATAAATATAAAAATAATATTTTTATAAAAATAAGTAATTTTATCACTTTTTATTTTTAAATTTGTATCCTTTTATTTAGTGTAATTGTAATATTTTGTATATTTTTCTTTCGCAATTAGTTTTAAAATTAGTTTTTCCGTAGTTATTTTATATGTATAGATTCTTAGGCTTTGCCGTAAAATCCCTTAAGTGCTTTTTCTTTAGATTAAGATTTAGGCGCTTTGGAATTTTGCGACGCCGTTTTTCGCTTTAGTTTTAAATAGATTTTAGTGCCTTTAAGTAATTGCCGTTTTCTGAATAAAATTGTATTTACCTTTAGACCTTTAGGCGCAACTTTTTAGATATAATTTTTAGACTTTTAAGTTTTGACGTTTTTCTTTCTTATTTTTATTTTTCGACGTTTTTCAACGCGCACTCTTTTTCTTTCTTATTTCTCGACGCTTTAGTTTTTAGGACTTACAAATTTTCTCTATTTCTTATCTAATATCTCAAACGGAAAGAAAAATTATTTAAGTGGTTAAATTAATGGACGTTGACAATTTTCTGCTTCGTAGTAATAGTTGGATTTGTTAGTGGCTGAGTTGTGAGCTTCCGATTTATAGGGTTCTGGCTCTCTGCTGCATCTTTTGGCTATTCGAAACGTGGGCAAAAGCAGAAAAGTCTATTAATTGGACAACTTATATAAGTTTTTCTATTTTTATAACTAATATGATAATTAGTAAATGCACCACATTGTAGCTAAAATTTGGCCATCGCAATAAAATGGAAAATTTTGAAAACAAGGCTATGGAAACTCTTTTTGATATCCAAAATCAATTAAATCAATACTCTCAAACGGGTGTTGATGACAATTCGTTCGATCAATCTTGGATCACGAATGACGAAACAATAACTGGTTGTGAAATCTGTGGAGATTATCACTCAACATGGGAATGTTATTATTACGTTCCTATGGAAAATTACGCACACACGGAACCTGAATGGAATGATTATGAAGAATACAATTCAAATTGGGATTATTCCCAAGAATATTTCCAAACTCAACAACCAGTAGACGAGGAAAATTACGTGTCTGAAAATTTATTAGACAATATGAAAATCAAACTCGAAGAACTCAATGCTCAAAATGAACAAATGAGAGAGTTTGTAAACCGGCAAGCTGAAACTCTATCAGACTACACACCTGTTGATCTGAGGAGTCGTGTGCAAGAAAATCTCATATCATCGAATTTTGATGAATTCGAGAGCTCCGAAATCACCAACTATCCCGATGATACTTTTTATTCAGTTTTACCAATTTCACAACATATCGACACATTAGCCTCTACCGACAAAATCATCGATCCATCAATGGATAAAGAAAAAGTAAGGGTGACAAATTGGTACTCTTGGGAAAACGATAACGTTGAAAATTTTACCCCCGAGACCAAAGTGGTAGAACCGATAAGGACCGTTAATAAAGAAGAATTTGCTTCAATCCAGCCACAACCTTCCAACCCAATATTCTCAATAGACAAGTCATCTACTGAAGATGAACTACGAGCTGTAATAGATAATGACACCTCGAATTTCACCCAATTGGGTAATAGAGGTGAAAACTTTGATCTCGAGAATGAACGAAAGGAAACGTTAGAAAGTGTTCACCCTATAATATGTATGTCGGTGTATATCGATCCATTTGACCAAGAACCAGAAAAGAGACATATCCATTTACTAAAAGCTACACTTAAAAAAGAATTAAGTAGTGACGATCTGGTGGGTCTAAACTTTAAACCCATTGATATAATATATACCACCCGAGATGTAAATAACTGGCTCACTATTTTAATTCTTGGAACTTATTCTACCGACTTCACATGTCGTCAGCTAAGTGTGGGGAAGTTTAACCCCACTTAACGTTAAATTAAGGGTTCGGGTTAGTGCATAACTCGTTAATAAAAATGTCTGATTAGGGTAAAAGACGCTTTTTCAAATATTAGTAAACAGTTCAGAAAAGCAACCGTTTTTGAAGAAAAAACATGTGTGATAAAACAAGAAGGAATGAACGATGAGGCGCGCCATCTATCATTCGACGAGCTTTGTAATTACAAACTGGGTATTTTCAATCACTTTTCTACACTTATCACCCTCATGAATTTATAATTAAAGTCTGATTTCATGCAAATGAGGGCATTGCATGATCTCAAGTGTGGGGAAGGGTTATAAATTCTCTCGGGTTTATACTTGGTTTATTTGCCAAATTTTGTGAAAATTTTAAAAATTTTCAACTAAATGAATTTAAAATCATGTTTATATATATTTATGAACGGTGAAAACTAGGTGTTAATACCGAAATTTTCGTTACCTCGGAAAGGACATAAATTGAGAAACACCCTAAAACGATTGAATTCATTTAAAATGGAATAAAGGAGAATAAAAAGGCAAAGAAAGAAATTAAGTGTGGGGAGAATGTACCAAGTTATTCAATTAAAAACTATCTATCACATGTTTCTGTAAAGTTATTGCAGATACTTTTATTTTGGACGATTTTAATCAGTTTTACCCGATTTACTGTAATACTTTTTAAAGAAGAGATGTATCTACACGATGAATCAATTCCATCATTAAAAGGAAGTAAAGTCTTCCGAAAAAGACACGCGCTTCTTGATTTAGGTCATGAAATTGTCGTCCAGACCAGCTGTAGGTTGACGAAAAATCTAGAAAAGTCATCTCTAAAATCAGCAGGAAATCCACGGACCTCAGCATCAAACAGGGTCGCCAAGTGGTCAGACTTATCCTAACCATGAGAGGATCTATCTTGTAAAATGGGGAGGATGCCGTACAAATTAGCTGGATAAGACTAATGAATCAGATCCCCAGAAAGGATAATCTCCTTAAAGATAAAAAATCAGCTTTTAAGACTGATATTACTCAATCCTTGAGATTGACCTTAAAGATTGAGAATTACAAGCTCATGGAATTCAATGATATCTAAACTCGAGCTTGAACGAGAAAATATTTTGATCAAAAATACAAACCGATTTGTTTTCTGAAAAACCATTTTCAATGCATTCATTACCATTGAACGTAAAATCCTAGGAATTCACCTGGAATTCATTAGGTCACCTGAACCAAATCGGGTGTCAACCGTAAGAACGGTGGTTGCATAGCATGGTCAGAGACAGGACCTTGTGCCAGACCGAAAAATCATAGGATGATCTTTACTATTGCTCCTACAAAGGATAGTAATAGCATCTGACACGTTTATAGACCATAATCAAAAGCAAGTCACGGGACATTGCCTTAACAGTTTCGTGTTCATCGCTTTCCTTTACAACCGGAGGGTAGTTTACCGAAAGGTAATATACGGAGCAAGTATACTGGACGTGTTGCTTTCCCAATACAAGGTTAGCAAGTGGGTAACACAAAACCACAAGTGTTGAGCTAAAATTTTCAAATCTGAAACCCACACAACCCACAACAAAAATATTTTGCAAACACCGGTGAAGGGTTATTCCGGAAAACTTATCTAGGGTAAAATCTAGATTGAATTTTCAAAAGATCAAATGTTTTTATAAAGATCTAATTTCCTTAAGGATCTACATTTTCATAGTCATGTGGGACTGTAAACCGCCTTTCAAATGTGCACTTTGCTTTGGAAACCGAAAGTAAATCGGCTATTTGATTGCAAGTGTCGTTGACCTAAACCCGAGGCAACTGTGGATGACACACCCACCTTTAACCATCGTTACTATCATTGTTTATACCGCTATATCAAAATCACCGATGTACAAAGTGTGAGAATAAAAAAGTGATTCGAGTGAAGTGTGATTTTATTTCAAGTTATGTATTGCTTGAGGACAAGCAACGTTTAAGTGTGGGGATATTTGATAAGGCTAAAAAGGAACATATATTTTATAGCAATATCCCTCCTAAATAATAGGTTTTCATATGTAATTGTATTATATTTTCATTGTAATTGTTTAAATAAATAAGTGCGAAGACAAAAGGCAAAAACGAAGATTTGAAGACACAAACGTAAAAAACCTCAAATGTACAAGATACAATTCAAAAGGTTCAATTTATTGATGAAAAACGTCTAAAAATGACAAGAGTACAAGTTACAAAACGCAAAGTACAAGATATTAAATTGTACGCAAGGACGTTCGAAAATCCGGAACCGGGACATGAGTCAACTATCAACGCCCGACGCAACGGACCAAAAATTACAAGTTAGTTATGCACAAGAATATAATATAATATATAAATAATTATATTAATTATTTATATTTTATATTTATATATTTATTATGTCGACAAGCTAGGAGCCAAAAGTTTGTGAGCTGGATTTTCAAACTCCACGACTCGCGGAGTTTGAAGGCCAAAAACTCCACGACTCGCGGAGCTGCCAAATTCCAAAATGCCTATAAAAGGTCACGAATTCTGCGAGTAAAAATAACATATTAATAATAATACTCCGTAGTATAATATAAATAAATATAATATATATATATATATATATATATATATATATATATATATATATATATATATATATATATATATATATATATATAATATAGATTAGTGTTATATTAGATTAGTTCAGGTTATGTAAAGGTTATTTTATGGGTTTTAAAGTCGGAGCTCTGTCCGTGTAACACTACGCGATAAATAATCAATGTAAGCTATGTTCTCCTGTAGCAATTCGAAAATACTGTAGCAAATTAGTGTTTTACTGGTTCATCTTAAACGTTTTAGTTAACTTATCTAAATATTAATCGAATCAATAATCGAATGTTAATATCGTTTACTAAATAACTTGAAATCATATATATATATATATATATATATATATATATACAATAAGTTATATATATATTGTTTGTAAATCTTCGAGAACAGTCAAAGAATAATTGATTACATGAATATAGTTCCAAAACTTTCGTGACTCAACATTACAGACTTTGCTTATCGTGTCGGAAACGTTATAGATTAAGTTTAAATTTGGTCAGAAATTTCCGGGTCATCACAGTCTATTGAACAATTATTTACATACTATACTCGTTTTAATAAGATAATAATAATATTAGGGGCATGATATAGCCATATAGGTTTTAGTTAGTTTCCATTATTAACTTTATTACGCAGAAAACAAATAAATATATACTTCAAGAATCAAAGCTAAAAGTTTGTGGGTTTTATTACATTTGTTATTCTTTAATTTAATATAATTTCAACTCCATAAATGTATTTTGTTATTTTATTGGTTAATGTTAGATAGTTTAAGTTGTATTATTCTTAATAAGAATTGTTATTAACGAGGATAAAGAACCGCGTTTCGATGCGGGATGATTTTTATCGGTTAACGGTCGTTTGACTAAGATCAATTAACGGTCGTTTAACTAAACTTGTAAAAAACGGTTAACAGTTGTTTGTGGTGGTGTTGGTCGGTTATCGTAATATTTAAAAAACGGTGGGTTAATTAAACGTTAGGATAAAAGGAGCGAAATATGAAACGGAAAATGAATTCAAAAGAAGTTGTAAAATAAAGTGGTGGTAAAAAAAAGAAAGTAATATACCAGTTTACCAAAATACCATCAAACTTTGGGTATTTATATTAATGCCATGGTGAACAGTAAAGTTCTCATGACAGTTAGGGGGCGTTTGGTTCAAGGATTTCAATTCCCAAGATTTGAAATCCCACGGGATTTGAAATCCTGGGATTTTGAAATACTATCTTCTGTTTGGTTCGAGGTTTTCAAATCTCAAAATTTGTAATGCGAACCCGAACGTGAACGCGGTCGGAAAACAAAAACTCGAAATGTAACCCGAAACTCGAACCTGAAACGTGAACCCGAAACGCGAGCCCGAAACGCGAGCCCGAAACGCGAACCCGAAACTCGAACCCGAAACGTATAACAACCCTCATATTTCCATACTTGAATTGACTAATTTGCCTATAGGGTTGTTATCCATACGTAATATATAATTAAATTCGACGTTGATCAAATATTTATTTTTAGTCGACACTTTTTATTAACTAAAGTTTGCACTAATTATATAAAATAACTTTAGTTAATATTAATATTAATACGTATTATATTTAAAACTATATGAAACATAATTATTAATTAAATGATAAGTTATTTTAATCATTATATATATATATTTTTAGCTTATAAAAAAAAGAGATTTTTTTATAAATTAAATAATGAGCCCATGAATTTTGACTAAATATTTTCAAAAACAAAAACTTATTAAAAACATTTTTAACATGTTTTTATTTTTTATCAAAATTGGCACCTTTATTTTATTTATATTTTTTCTTTTCACCAACCATTTTTTTCCTATAAATACCCACTTCCATTTCATAAAAACTTGTATCAAATCTTTGGAAAAAATCTCTCACAAACTTGAGAAAGTACTTGAGGTATTTTCTATATTTTTTATCGAATTGCTTTTATTTTTTTGTATATTCTTTAAAAATTCGAATTTAATATATATAAATTATTTTTACATGTTATAATTAGTATTATAAGTATTATGATGTATAAAAATAATTTTGATAATTTTTGGAATATTATTTATAATTAAATACGAATTATGTAGTATTTAAACATAAAAACAATATAAAATTTGTAATAAAATATTAAACAGTAATAAAAATAATTATAATTTTTTTTGAGATTATTATACTTTTTTAAACAAGTGAAAATTATAAAAATTAAATAAATGGGACGATTAGTATTTAAAAAGAATTTACTTTTGCATTATTCTAAACCGAGAGAAATAATAAAGAAAATACAAAATAAATACAAACGTGTATTAAATATTTTTATAAAAATTTTATATAATTAGTAGAATCACTAGATACTTTAAAAAATATATAAAAATTAATTTTAAATTATTTTTCCTATTTATTTAATTATAGGCCGATTACAATGGTTAAATAATTAGAAAACATTAAATAAATAATATTTTGATATAAAATTTGATTTAATAATTTTTATAACATTTTTACATAATATAGAACCTGTAAAAAATATAAAATTATTTATTTAGGTCAATTTAATATTTATTACCTAATTAAATTTGATTAATATAAACCGAGTATATATATAAAGAAAAGTGGGAAATAAATACAAAAACTTGATAAAATTATTTTTATAAAATGTCCTACTGAATTATATAATTAACTAAGTTTATAAAAATTATAAATATAATATTTAATGAATTAATATTCGAATTAACATATATTAGTATGATTTTCGATTAACATAAGTATATTACATATACTAAATTAATATTATTATTATAACTTACGGTTAATAACTAAGTATACTATATAATAAAGTATAATGCTTATAATGTAAGTTAATAACAATACATTATTAATAAACACTTATTTTATAACTATACTAATTTAATAATAATAACTTATAGTATATAATATAAGATAATCAACTTGTTAATACATTAATAAATATAATATAACATATATAATAACATATAAACCTAAAGTGAAGGTTAATCAAAGATAATGTACAATTCATGTGAACTTCATCGCTACTCACGGTCGTAAGTGAATGATGTCTAGGTTGCTATTTATGGGTAAGCTTGTGGATCTCGAATGCCATGACTTAGATTCTGATCAAGAGTCCGGGGCCCCCGGTTACATCTGGTCATTCCTGACTTATTTTATAGCAACGAAGTTTGAGTAAAGTTATACAACGTCCTGCTAAAGATTAACCCGAACTTTCTAAAATTGGAAAATTACTATAAGTGGAAACTTTCCATAAATAGCAACATTCCGAAAATGGAAATTCTTTAGTGAACCATTACTATCAATATAGTACTATATACTATTGTCTGTTAGGCAATGTCTGATCATACGTTCTATCTCTAGGTTGAGATCTCGGTCACGACCTTCCGTTCAATTCTTTCGTAGAATACTCTTTTGTGCTACTAAGGTGAACTTCATAGCCCCACTTTTTACTGTTTCATAACTGTTTTACAACTTTTGGGGTGAGACACATGCTTGCTTTATAACTGTTTTACGCTTAGACACAAGTACTAAATTGTTAACTATGCTGTCTTGCTTTGATTCATGCTAAATCCCTACCGTAATATCGTTAATTGCTACGTATAAATGCAAACTTAATTATTGTGAGTAGGCCTATTGAGAGTAACGTCTCTAACCATTCGACCGTTGGTCTTTGGTTACATAATAATGATTCCACGACACTGACAGTACATGGTGTCATAGGGTAAACTTGTTTAGTAGCGATATTACAAAATGCAGCAACACTTTTAGATTGATATTTCTATATCAATCAACTTTAAACTAAATCTTGTAGTCTAAAACTTTGGATATTATTTATAAACCTGTGAATTTCACTCAACCTTTTTGGTTGACACTTTAAGCATATTTTGTATCAGGTGATGATTGAGCTAGCTGTTTGCAACTTTGTGATGATAGATTTGATGCTTGCATGGAGTCCACATCGCATATTATATTTTAGTTCATAAACATTTATTTTACGTTTTAATAATAATGTAAACATGTATTACTGCTTCCGCTGTTTTATTAACAAAGGTTTTATTTAAAAAGTCTCATATAGAGTCGTTCTCGTTTATACAACTGTGTTATGATATGATTGGTCACAATTACCCCTGGTCCATTTTGGGGGGTGTGACAGATTGGTATCAGAGCCACTCATGTGCCGTTGGGGGTAGTGGGGCAAACTTCATCGAGGACGATGAGTCCCTAAGGGGGGTGAATGTAACACCCTAGGCAAATCCTACATCGCCCACGAACATGAGTGATCATGGGATTATAAGGTAATACTCACGCTTAAATGACACAACGCGTTTTGGGATCACAGGCTGAGTAGAAGTGCGAGTACGTTGTGGTTAAGCGTGATCGAGCGAGAGCACTACCAGGATGGGTGACCTCCTGGGAAAGTGCTTCTCGTGTGTGGTCGCCAAGAAAAATCCGTGCGCCTGCGGGCAAAGCGGACAATATTGTGGTCATGTTAAGCTGAGGTGTTACATAATGGTATCAGAGCAGTGCTGTTGTAGAGAACCATGATTGCATTTTAAGTGTGCCTTATACAATTAGGTATCTTAGCAATGTAGGACTACAACTTTCCTTGACTATAGTGCCTTTAATTATTGCCTTTAATTGTTAAATGCAAAACTATACTTTAGAAACTTTACTTATCTTAGAATGTCAAGTCAATCTAAGAACTCTGTTCACTTTTCTAATTACTATCCAATTACGCCACTGCGTTTAAATGCGACACTACGATTTCTAAAATTCTTGACATTCCTAAGTCATCTATCATGGTTTGTGTATTACATATGTATTACATGAAATATTATCCATGAATTTTGAAACTCCTATATTTGTTACTATTCGTACTCAAACGTATATAACTCCCTGTTATATCACGTACCTATATGCCTTATGCCTTTATGCATCGGTTTGCAAACCAGAAAATGTTATTGAGTTATCGAGAATCTCAAAGACATTATAATGTCATCACTATTCATATTCATTACTTTCTTTATTTTCTTGTTGTTTTGATCATTGAATTTTCCTGACGGATGACGTCTACGAAACTATAGAATAGAAAGCGTTTGGATTACTGATTTAAAGGATCCTATAGCTCAAGCCCCTGGACCTGAATAGGACATTACGAATTGAAAATCTTTAACCAAAAGATTATCAGATTACATACTTATCATCTAGACACGTCATACTACCATTATTAGAGTATAGACACATCATATCTTATTATATCTTATCGTATCTATTCCAATAATTTTTGTCTAACAGTTTTCCTAAATTTCCTCCGTAAATTACGGAAATATTTTTGCTACATATACATATTCAAGAAGATGAATATATCATCCAGTATTCAACACTAATCTCATATCAAACCCTAAATCAAATCACATAATATGGATTTCTCAACCGATTCCTCGAGTTCCAATGACAGCGTAACCGGAACAAACGAACCAATCAGCCATCATCTATTTTGGATGAATTGGGGATGGGTTCATAGTAAACTTAATCAATGGAGACAAGAAGAAGGTAATCCCTTCCACCAACCGAATTCACCTCTTGGTGAAGAACCTGAAGCACTTACCGGAGAACCAGTTCGGAACACTATTTTCACCCTCATTTCCAGGGTATCCAGTCACGAATATATAATATCTAAAATTCTAGATCTTATTCATCCACTTGTTCCAACCGCCAATCACCCCGGAATAATAGAAGAAGTCAATGAGCTTCGCGCTCGAGTGGTGGCTCTGGAGAATATGGTGCGAAATCTACGAGCACCAGCAGCAGCACCAGCAGCATAACCAGCATCACCACCAGTACCAACAACATCACCACCAACAACATCAGCGTCACCAACAACAAACACCATAATATGTACCTCGGATATCAACATCATACGCCCCATAAATACCAAGGAATATTAGTAATAATGAGTTAAGATGTATTGACTCATTCTTCCTGAAGAATTATATATGTATACTTTATATATATATGGTTTGAAACAATAATAAATCTTTTCGTACTAAGCTATTACGTGTAAATCTTAACTAGTATGTACTACTTGGTTAATTCATATCACTAATATGCTATAATGTACATCCTTCGTTAATGACTTAATGATCGTTAATCACTGATTCAGCACAATAAACTCCATTTCATAATAAATCAAGTGTATTATTCAAATACATGTCTGATTTTACACTCATTTTCGATGTACTCGAAACTTTTTAGAAAACATTATTCGTGTCTTGTGAATTTCACAAGAATTCCACGAGCACCAACTCATATACCGAGGTATATCAATAACAATGAACGATGGAGTATTGATTCATAACTTCATTAAAGAAAGATTCTGCGATGATTATGTAATCTCTCAAGTTTTGAAGATTATTTATTCTCACTTCAACCGCAAATCAAATGAGTTTAATAGTATATTAACTCATTAAATCTATATTATACGTGAAGAATACATATATGAATGTATATCTTCATAAAGATTGTAATTAAAAATCCTTTTGTACAAACTGTTAATTGTGAAAATATTTTAACGGGTAGGTAAAACCCGAGAAATATTTATATCTCACATTAATATCTTACATTGTACATTCTTCAAATTCTGATTCAATAATTAGTAACTATACTACTTACATCCACATATGTATCCGTTCACTAAAGAACAACCATTTTCATACAAATTTAATTACCTATTCTGATTTGGACATATCGGAATCCAAGTAAAACTTTAGCAAGTGTAATCTTCCTAAAGATCACTACATTCATGAATTATATTCATTCGTATTCTATGATGAATTATCACATCAAACCACCGAAATTATCGTTCATTACTTTTGAAATCAACAACGCCTATTCATCAACCATTAGATCCGTTGACGATTACAATCAGCGTTTAATCATCTAAAAATGAAATTTCTTGAAACCATCTCGGATTGATAACCGATGAATCAAATATGGCTGCATTAAATGCAGAGGAAACAACAAAATTGTAGATGGTCTCAATGGCCAAAGGTTTGATAATAAAGAATGGTACGTTGGAAAAGCTCAAAAGAAAATTTGGAACTGAAAAACGGATTGAGCTAACCATGGAGGAGACCAAGGACAAATACAAGGACCAAACCCTATATTCAAAGAATCCAGGTAATTCTGGATCCGATGAAATCTTTAGAGAATATCTTGCTCCGAAGTTATGTTAAAAGCTTGCGGAAAATTTTTCTTCATCAACCTTCGAACTTAGAAATTCCAAAATATCGTTATAAATATCCTCTATATTTCTGAAGATATTTTCATAACGATTCTTGTCCACAATTAAGTATCTCTTTGCGATATCTTTATAATGGAAACTATTTTAGTTTCTATATTCAGTAAAATTCAAGTTTAAATTATAAATGTTTTGAAGAAATGTTGGAAATTGAAGCATGAGTTAGTATAATATAATGACGTCAGGCCAACGTGATTATATTACAGTAAGTCATGCTAAATTTTTAATGGAAGATGATGATTCATAGACTTTATAATCATCATTTGCCATGTTACACGACTCTTACATTCTACTTAATCTCTGAACATATCAAGAACATATATTTTTGATAGTTCTATCCTCAGTAATTCTGGTAATTTACCAAATCAAATCGTGATATTACGCTTAGAACATTAGGTTCATTCGAAACTCCATACCTACAAATTCTAGACCATTATTCGCTTGACTCGAAGTCGGGAAGGAAAAACAAGAGCATAGAGCTCCGACATATAAGGGAAAATATAAAGCCCGATAACAACAGGAAATTACAAACCATGTACAGTAAAACCTCTGTAATTTAATACTCGATAAATTAATAATCTCGATAAAATTAATAATTTGTCCGGTCCCAACTTGGGACCAGTACAAATTTGGACCTCAATCGATAAAATAATAAGATAATAATTTTTTTGAAATCCCAATTTAAATATATTGGTCCCACTGAAACTATAAATTAATAATTACTAAATTTTTTTTAAAATCCTAATATACATTGAACTTGACAAGTTCATTATTGTGTGAATGTACATACATGGGAATTTTGAAGATCATTGTTTATGTTTTATCAAATAGGTAAAGTGAACGGACATGATAATTTCGAATGTCGATGCATTAATTTGAGACTTGCTCGCAAACATAAGCCAAAATATTAAATTGATAATTTATTAATTTTTCGTATAATAATATTTCGCTAAATTGATAAAATATCTTGGTCCCAACATTATTAATTTATAGAGGTTTAACTGTATATCAATGCGTATAGCAACATAAAGACACGGGAGAATTAAAAACACTATAACCCCAAGGTAATTGTAGAAGTAAACAGATTCCTCTGGTGGTAAAAAAAAAGAAGAATGACTGCATATATGGTCAACATAATAACAAGTATTAATACAGGATTGAGCGTATTAACAAATCTTTTGGAAGTATGAATTTAGGAAGAAAGTATAGGAGTGGTGAAGATAATACGGAGGAAGCTAATTTATAGCAAAATTTCCAAACACGTCAATCAAGGCAATTCACCGCATTTAATCAAAGAAATCCCAAAATTTCGTAAATACCGGATAATCAAATCTTATAGATTACGAAGATTTCCTTTAATCCCTTGAATTTCGGAAATCAATCGTGACTACATCAAAAGTTAAGGCGAACATTTAATTTACTCAATCACTCTTTTACGATAGCTTCGTTTATACTCTTTCTATAATCGAATCGTTTTATCCATATTATTCAATAGTGATAAAACTTTATTCTTCAACTTATATTCATCATTACAATATTCTTGTTGTAAACAATGATGATCTCTATCAAACTTCATGACTATAATTTTCATGAACTACTCTCTGTTTTGTCTACCCTAATATTGTGGCATAACCACTCAAGGTTTTAAATGAGCTCGATATTATTCATAACACATTTTATATATCCAATTTACTGAAATGACTTGTATAACATCATCATTTTGAATGATCTCCGCATTAATAATAAAATGCACTTCGTAGAAGAACTTGTAGAAATTATGGTTTGTATGATTTTAATTCTTGAAACAGAACAATATTATATCCGTTAGAATTCACGCAAGACCCCGAGCATACCTGGGAACGTGAAAACCAAATAAAACGTAGATATCCTCGTCTATGTACGAACAACGCTGATTGATGGCAACAACTAAATTTCAGGACGAAATTTCTTTTAACGGGTAGATACTATAACAACCCTCATATTTCCATACTTGAATTGACTAATTTGCCTATAGGGTTGTTATCCATACGTAATATATAATTAAATTCGACGTTGATCAAATATTTATTTTTAGTCGACACTTTTTATTAACTAAAGTTTACACTAATTATATAAAATAACTTTAGTTAATATTAATATTAATATTAATACGTATTATATTTAAAACTATATGAAACATAATTATTAATTAAATGATAAGTTATTTTAATCATTATATATATATATTTAGCTTATAAAAAAAGAGATTTTTTTATAAATTAAATAATGAGCTCATGAATTTTGACTAAATATTTTCAAAAACAAAAACTTATTAAAAATATTTTTAACATGTTTTTATTTTTTGTCAAAATTGGCACCTTTATTTTATTTATATTTTTTCTTTTCACCAACCATTTTTTTCCTATAAATACCCACTTCCATTTCATAAAAACTTGTATCAAATCTTTGGAAAAAATCTCTCACAAACTTGAGAAAGTACTTGAGGTATTTTCTATATTTTTTATTGAATTGCTTTTATTTTTTTGTATATTCTTTAAAAATTCGAATTTAATATATATAAATTATTTTCACATGTTATAATTAGTATTATAAGTATTATGATGTATAAAAATAATTTTGATAATTTATGGAATATTATTTATAATTAAATACGAATTATGTAGTATTTAAACATAAAAACAATATAAAATTTGTAATAAAATATTAAACAGTAATAAAAATAATTATAATTTTTTTTGAGATTATTATACTTTTATAAACAAGTGAAAATTATAAAAATTAAATAAATGGGACGATTAGTATTTAAAAAGAATTTACTTTTGCATTATTCTAAACCGAGAGAAATAATAAAGAAAATACAAAATAAATACAAACGTGTATTAAATATTTTTATAAAAATTTTATATGATTAGTAGAATCACTAGATACTTTAAAAAAATATAAAAATTAATTTTAAATTATTTTTCCTATTTATTTAATTATAGGCCGATTACAATGGTTAAATAAATAGAAAACATTAAATAAATAATATTTTGATATAAAATTTGATTTAATAATTTTTATAACATTTTTACATAATATAGAACCTGTAAAAAATATAAAATTATTTATTTATTTCGATTTAATATTTATTACCTAATTAAATTTGATTAATATAAACCGAGTATATATATAAAGAAAAGTGGGAAATAAATACAAAAACTTGATAAAATTATTTTTATAAAATATCCTACTGAATTATATAATTAACTAAGTTTATAAAAATTATAAATATAATATTTAATGAATTAATATTCGAATTAACATATATTAGTATGATTTTCGATTAACATAAGTATATTACATATACTAAATTAATATTATTATTATAACTTACGGTTAATAACTAAGTATACTATATAATAAAGTATAATGCTTATAATGTAAGTTAATAACAATACATTATTAATAAACACTTATTTTATAACTATACTAATTTAATAATAATAACTTATAGTATATAATATAAGATAATCAACTTGTTAATACATTAATAAATATAATATAACATATATAATAACATATAAACCTAAAGTGAAGGTTAATCAAAGATAATGTATAATTCATGTGAACTTCATCGCTACTCACGGTCGTAAGTGAATGATGTCTAGGTTGCCATTTATGGGTAAGCTTGTGGATCTCGAATGCCATGACTTAGATTCTGATCAAGAGTCCGGGCCCCCTGGTTACATCTGGTCATTCCTGACTTATTTGATAGCAACGAAGTTTGAGTAAAGTTATACAACGTCTTGCTAAAGATTAACCCGAACTTTCTAAAATTGGAAAATTACTATAAGTGGAAACTTTCCATAAATAGTAACATTCCGAAAATGGAAATTCTTTAGTGAACCATTACTATCAATATAGTATTATATACTATTGTCTGTTAGGCAATGTCTGATCATACGTTCTATCTCTAGGTTGAGATCTCGGTCACGACCTTCCGTTCAATACTTTCGTGGAATACTCTTTTGTGCTACTAAGGTGAACTTCATAGCCCCACTTTTTACTGTTTCATAACTGATTTACAACTTTTGGGGTGAGACACATGCTTGCTTTATAACTGTTTTACGCTTAGACACAAGTACTAAATTGTTAACTATGCTGTCTTGCTTTGATTCATGCTAAATCCCTACCGTAATATCGTTAATTGCTACGTATAAATGCAAACTTAATTATTGTGAGTAGGCCTATTGAGAGTAACGTCTCTAACCATTCGACCGTTGGTCTTTGGTTACATAATAATGATTCCACGACACTGACAGTACAAGGTGTCATAGGGTAAACTTGTTTAGTAGCGATATTACAAAATGCAGCAACACTTTTAGATTGATATTTCTATATCAATCAACTTTAAACTAAATCTTGTAGTCTAAAACTTTGGATATTATTTATAAACCTGTGAATTTCACTCAACCTTTTTGGTTGACACTTTAAGCATGTTTTGTATCAGGTGATGATTGAGCTAGCTGTTTGCAACTTTGTGATGATAGATTTGATGCTTGCATGGAGTCCACATCGCATATTATATTTTAGTTCATAAACATTTATTTTACGTTTTAATAATAATGTAAACATGTATTACTGCTTCCGCTGTTTTATTAACAAATTTTTTATTTAAAAAGTCTCATATAGAGTCGTTCTCGTTTATACAACTGTGTTATGATATGATTGGTCACAATTACCCCTGGTCCATTTTGGGGGGTGTGACAAAACGCGAACCCGAAACGAGAACCCGAAAAGCAAACTCGAAACGCGAACCCGAAAAGCGAACCCGAAAAGCGAACCCGAAACGCGAACCCGAAATGTAACCCGAAACGCGAACCCGAAACTCGAACCCGAAACGCGAACCTGAAAAGCGAACCCGAAACGCGAACCCGAAAAGCGAACCCGAAACAGGAACCCGAAATCCAAAACGTAAATCGTAAACGTAAAATCATAGAACATGGGATTTCCAAATCCCTCATATATATAAAGGATTTTCAAATCCTTCATCTATGGGATTTCAAGGGATTTGAAATGCAAATCTCACGAACCAAATCCTCCAACCAAACATGGGATTTCATGGGATTTGAAATGCAAATCCCTCCAAATCCCACGAACCAAACGCCCCCTTAGTATTTATTATAATCATCACATTTTATGGTTAATGGTTATGGTATTTATGTTCTATTATTATTTGTTGTTACTCTTTTTTTTTTTTTTTCCAGAGTACCACTATTTACTAATATGATTTTACAACAAACTTTAGGTTAAAATATTGGTTGAAAATTCGTGATTTTTTTAACGCAAATAAATAACATTGTTGGTGATGAATCAACAATCATCATAAGACATATTAAATAATGTTATGAAATATGTAATAAACACACAATCATAAAATAAAGTAAATACTGGTAACTCAAAAAATTCTTCGATAAAAATGTTTTTGTAAACTGGCAAAAATAAAATCTAAGTATATAGTTAGCGACTAAGTCACTCCTATCTTCAAATCCTGACTTCGCCTTTGACTACATCGTATAATTTATTTTAAAAAAAATAGTGGGGTCATAGGACCCCACTTCCTCTTAATTAGAATTGACTCTAGTTAAAAGCCTAAAAACTTTTTACTGCATCACTTATTTCGCTGGTAGTCCGTGCTAGTATTAGATATAAACTAGTTGCATTCCACTCGCTTATAGCTTAAGCTTCATTTAGTGTCGTTTTGCTCCATATTTGTAATTTTTGAGCTTGTCATCCATTGATAATATACCTTCATATCTATTTTATTCATTTTTTTCCAAATAAAAAAATAAACAACACTTTATCTAAATGGATAATGTTATATTTCAGTAGGCTTATAACTACCTTTAGTGGCCTGGTTCAATATATTCAAATTGAAAGAACCAACAAAAGAGAGATGTGTTGTAGAAGATATAGGAGAGAAAGAGGTTGAAGAGAGGTGTGATGTATTTAATGTATATGTGTGTTTTTGTAACTTACATTATGCACATATATATAGTACAAATTTTACTATCCATATTTGACTAATTACCATCCATATTTAACTACTAAATTTACAACACTCCCCCTTGGATGGTAATTTTTTTAAAGAGCAATTAATACTGCCTCGTTAAAAACCTTGCTAAAAAAACTCAGTGGGATAAAACTTTAGCTAAGGGAAAAAGAGTGCAGCATAGAGTTGACTCCCCCTCAAGTAGACAACGCTGAGTCGTCACATCTTTTGAACTTGCCTCATGCCAATATTGTGAACGTATATTTTGAAAACAGCGATTGACAGTGCTTTGGTATAAAGATTAGCAGAGTTGTTGATTGAACGTATCTCATTTTAATCTGGTTGTCTTTTACGAGATCTTGAGTATATGAGAAGAATCTGAGGTTTTCATCTGAAACTGTATCATCTAAATCTTTTATATACAAGTTTGACCCATGTGATTTGTCTACAGTCTCCTTCATGGTTTGCTCAAAACTGTTGTTTCAATTCCTATTCCCTTTCAGTCTTTTTCTGAGCCTTACCAATGTACCATTCTTTTCCATCAAACTTATGACCGTTAAGACCGTTTATAGCTTTAGCGCCTCGTCAGCATTTATGTTTTGTTCTGTCATTTTTGATACTCTTCTTTCATTTGTACTATGTAAGCTGTATTATCTTCATAGATAGTTGTTGGGCTTTTATAGCGTTCTAGTCCACAAGAATCAATAATGATTTGTATCATTGATCTTAACTAAAATCATTCCCGAGTAGCTTCATGTAATGCAATCACTTCGGCATGATTTGATGATGTTGCAACAAGCGTTTGTTTTGAGAACGTCATGATATTGCGGTGCCTCCATTTAGGAATACATATCCAGTTTGAGATTTAGCTTTATGTAGATCAGATAAATAATCTGCATCTATATAACCAAACAAATCTTGTTTCAAGTTGTTAGAATAAAATAATTATAAATCAGTAGTTCCCCGAAGGTATCAAACTATTTGTTTGATCCCATTCCAATGTCTTTTGGTAGGGGCTGAGCTGAACCTTGTCAACAAATTAACTGCAAAAGAAATGTCAGATCTTGTATAATTTGTAAGATACATAAGAGCCCCAATTGCACTAAAATATGGAACTTCTGAACCAAGAAGATCTTCATGATCTTCTAGAGGATGAAATGGATTAGTATCAATATTAAGATCTAACAACCATATGAGTACTTAATGGTTTTTGTCTTGTCCATATTAAAATATTTTAAAATCTTTTCGGTATAAGTTGTTTGATGTATAAGTAAGTCATTAGTTATATGCTCAATATGTAAATCAACGTAATACTTGATTTTTTTTATATTTTAAAATCTTTCTTTAGAAGTTGAATGGCTTCATAGATTTCTTTATTTAAGATAATTGATATAAACAGCTATGATCACATATCCGAACATTGTTTTTATAAAACACACGTGCAAATAAGTTTATATGTATACCCTTTTCTTATCAAGTAGTAATTTAATCGATTATACCACATACGTCCCAATTGTATAAACCCATTTAGAAATCTTTGTGATTTAATGGAATATATTCCATTGGGTTTTGCATTAGATGCTTATGATACCTTAACCCTTCAGGTATATTCATATATATATATCATTATTAAGTGATCCATACAGATAAGTAGTAACAACATCCATGAGATGCATTTAAATAACTACCAGGTTGATTAAGTATCTAATAAGTAATTGTATTCATTATAGGAGGATAAGTTTTTCTCCTAATTCATTTCTGATCTTTGTGGGAAATCTTGAGTTACAAGTCAAGTTTTGCCTTGTAACTTCATTTGCACATTTCTTTTCGGATAAAAATTCATTTGTATCCCATTGTTTCACATCTTTAAAAGTGATAACGATTGATCCAAAATTTTTTCTTTTATTGAGCTATTCGAATTCAGCTCGTATTGCTCCTTTCCGTTGAGTTCAATCACGTCTATTTTGATATGCAATGACAGATTTTGGTTCCAGATCATCATCTTTATTCATGATGTCATTGTAACATTATATGAAAATATCTCATCAAGATTTTTCATTTCATTTCAGTTTCATAATATTGCATAATTTATTGCAATTTATGTATTTACATTTATCAATATCCTCTGCAGAAGGAGTATTGATTTGTGGTTCTTCTTGAACACTTTCTTTTACCTCATTATCAGCTGATTTTCTTTTTCGAGCATTTTTTATCTTTGGAACCAATTGGTCTCCCACGTTTTTGCCGTAGCATAGACTCATAAGTGACATTATTGCCAGCTTTTGTAATTTCAATTCTAGCTAAAGCATTTACTGCTGGTATATATGATTTAGTCACTTATTTTTTGTATCTTTAAATGCATAAAGTAATTAATTTGCAAGTTCTTGCATATGCATTATATTTGAACTTTCTTTTCGCATTCTTTTGTGCGATGATCAATATTCCTTAATTGATGTTCACACCATGAAACATCATTTTATTTATATTTCATTTCTCCCCCTAATATAGGGAACAATGTTTCATTAAAGTGACAATCGACAAAACTTGCTGTAAAAACATCACCCGTCATGGGTTCAATATATCTTATGATTGAAGATGTTTCATATCTAACATATATTTCAATCCTTCTTTGAGGAACCATTTGTTGTGATTGTTCAATTAAAAATACACTGCACAACCAAATGTTCTAAGATGGAAAATATTCGGTCTCCACCAAAATTAAGTTGGTAATGGAGAATATTTATAACTTGCACTTGATTTAATGCGAATTAATATCACATCATGTAAATTTACATGTCCCCATATAAATATTGAGAGTTTTGTACTCATTTCTAATTGTCTAGTTATTAGCTGTAAGCGTTTATCTATTGATTCAGCTAAACCAATTTTGTGTATGCACATGAGCAACTGGATGTTCAACAACAATCCTTGTAGACATATAATAATCATTAAAAGCTTGAGATGTTAACTCACCAGCATTATCAAGTCTCATCCTTTTAATGGTGTAATCAGAATAATGTGTTCTTAATTTAATAATTTGTGCAAGAAACTTTGCAAATGACATATTACGGCTTGATAACACACAAACATGAGACCATGCGTTAGATGCGTCTATTAGAAAAATGGTTCACATGATGGATGAATTGGTCCATATATATACCCTTGAATTCTTTCAAGAAACATTGGTGATTATTTCTCAATGTGCTTTTCATTAATCGCCATATGTGCTTTTCATTAATCACCATATGTGCTTTTCATTAATCACCATATGTGATTTTCATTAATCACCATATGTGCTTTTCATCATATATCATTTTCACCATATGCGCTTTTAATCATATGTGCTGCGCTTTTCGTCATATGCACTTTTCATTATATGCGCTTTTAATTATATGGGCCGCGCTTTTCATCATATGCGTTTTTTATCATATGCGCTTTTAATCATATGCGCTGCGCTTTTCATCATATGTGCTTTTTATCATATGCGCTTTTAATCCTATGCGCTGCGCTTTTCATCATATGCGCTTTTTATCATATGCGCTTTTCGGTGCTACATAGATATTTCTTATTTTCGATTATCATTGACTGATAATCATATCCATTATGATATATATCAGAGAAACTTAACAAATTTCTCTTTGATTTGGGAGAAAACAAGACATTGTTTATCAAAAAATTCGTACCATTTGGTAATATGAAATTTTGCCTTTTTCGTTCCTTATATCAAGTTTGCAAGAGCTGATATAGTATTTATAATTCCTTCATTTGATTTAAATCAATGAAATATTTCTTAGATTTGTCATAGTGTGTATGTTACTACTATCTGCAATACATAGGTCTTTACCATTTAATTGATGTTGTATTTCAGCAGGATTCATACTAAAACTTCAAATAAGATAAGCAAATAATGAGTTATATTTCAGCAAGATAATCAAATTATATTACCTGCAAACAAGTTATAATCTGAAGTACATAAAAGATAACACTTAATAAAACATATGCGTTATGGTCTAAAACCATTTATTTATGAGTGATACATAAAAAAAACTAGGCATCTTAGAAAATTCAAACCATTCAAGTCTCAAGGTAGCTCAGGGTTAATTTAATCAAGATTTGTCAACAGATTCACTCTCGATTTCTTTTCTTTTGGGACTTATTTGTAGAGCTAAACAAGATGTTCATGTATTCAAGAAATACTAGACTGATGATCCACGTTACCAGATCATTAATAAGAATCTCCGGAATTCTTATAAGAGCGTCTACTAATATCTTTAATTTTATTCTTTCATGGATCACCGTTATTATTATTATTATTTTTTGATAATTAATATCGTATCTATCTTTGAGTATTTTCCATAATACACTTGGATTTTCGATCATATAATATGTAGATTCTAAGGACTCGTCAATATGTTTGCTAAGAAAAATACTTACTATTGCTTTCTCTTGTTCGGAATAATTATTATTTTCATTCAGGGTTTCTAAAATACCGTTTGATTCGAGATGTTTTTCTACATTCATAACCCATGTTAAGTAGTTGTTCCCACTTGTTCTAAATGAGCAGATTTAAGCCTTTTCAAATTCGACATTTTCTATTATCAAAAAGATGAATAACATAAATCATAATCATAATCAACTTCTATTCATAGACAAATAATAAAATGAAATTAGAATCATTTTAAATTCATAAGTAGCAAACAACAGAATAATGGTATGATTACAAATAATAAAACCACAAGGGCATGATAGAATATAGGTTCACCCGGTGGTATATTAGCAACAATGATGATAGTTAATATGACCAATACAATAGAAAAAATCATCCTTGTGTGAATCATTTTTACAAAAACTTTTTGAGAGTAGTAATCTGAAAAATGAAGATTGATTTGTGAAAATGTGAAAACGGATATATTTATTTTATATTTGAAAAATATAGTTGTTGTAACGTCGTCAGTTGACGTTAACAACCGTTATGTATATATGACCGTTGTAACGTTGTTAGTTGACGTTAACGAATAAAGTCACTATATCAAAACGCGTATGAGTAATATAAAGGACAAGATTTTTTTTTCTTATTTTAACTTTTAAGATTTACTTTTAATAAAAATACAAACTACTTTTTCTTATTTTAACTTTTAAGAATTACTTTTAATAAAAATACAAACTACTTTTCTTATTTTAACTTTTAAGATTTACTTTTAATAAAAATACAAACTACTTTTCTTATTTTAACTTTTAATATTTACTTTTAATAAAAATACAAACTACTTTTTCTTATTTTAACTTTTAAGATTTACTTTTAATAAAAATACAAACTACTTTTTCTTATTTTAACTTTTAAGATTTACTTTTAATAAAAATACAAACTACTTTTTCTTATTTTAACTTTTAAGATTTACTTTTAATAAAAATACAAACTACTTTTTCTTATTTTAACTTTTAAGATTTACTTCTAAGAATAAACATTAGTATGCATGAAATAAATAATGATTAATTGCATAAGTAATCATAAATGTTAGATAACATATAAAGACCCCATCGTATTCGTATTGATCGGAATTAATCTCGACCCATGGTACCGTGTTGTCAAATGACGTGTTGCGTACAATCATGAGGTCTTATTAACATAAATATAAATGTTAGTGAAGTTAATAAGAGTTAGATTACAGAAAATATAATTCAGGCGGTATAACCGACCATATATAACTTAAATAACATAAATATAAATGTTAGTGAAGTTAATAAAAGTTAGATTACAGAAATATAATTCAGGCGGTATAACCGACCATATATAACTTAAATAACATAAATATAAATGTTAGTGAAGTTAATAAAAGTTAGATTACAGAAATATAATTCAGGCGGTATAACCGATCATATATAACTTAAATAACATAAATATAAATGTTAGTGAAGTTAATAAAAGTTAGATAATTTCTTACCTTGATTAGTGACGTGTGCTTGTTTAGATAAACCTTGATTATACGGAGCACTTCGTGCTGATAACGTGTTATATTTCAGTAGGCTTATAACTACCTTTAGTGGCCTGGTTCAATATATTCAAATTGAAAGAACCAACAAAAGAGAGATGTGTTGTAGAAGATATAGGAGAGAAAGAGGTTGAAGAGAGGTGTGATGTATTTAATGTATATGTGTGTTTTTGTAACTTACATTATGCACATATATATAGTACAAATTTTACTATCCATATTTGACTAATTACCATCCATATTTAACTATTAAATTTACAACAGATAATATAGGGTAGATAATTGTATTTGTATTTGTTCGGGTCCGTAATTCTCCACGTGATTGGCACATGCACGTGGCTTCTTAAAAAGCACCCATTCAAGAAGGTGAAAAATGAAAATATCTGATCAAAATCCAATCCACATTTTTGAAATCTTATTTATTCATTGGTCCCAGCTACCTGCTTTCTTTCTTTGTTTAAATTTAAACCCAGTCACCATTGCCTTCCTTCACTGCTCTTCTCTTTACTCTTTTGGTAGGTAGCTTTTCTCATCAAATTACTTGATCACAATTTTTTATTTATTTTTTTTATTTATGTCTTTCTACGTTTTTGTATTATAATCAACTGCTGATTTCCAGTTTCTTGTAATCCGATCGTTTGTTATTTATTTTATGAGTGTGTCATAACTTGTATTTCTACTAGGTTTATACACTTTACGTTGTTATTATTTAATCTGTTCATAAGCTCAGTTGTAGTGCTTCATCTGTTTCTTTTAGATACTCCATTTTTTATGGATATTATTTGTTTAACACGCTACTTATATGTTTGACTTTATATCTGACACAATCTTCATGCTTTTTTTTTTTTTAGGGAATCAATTTAAATTACTGTTGCTGTTAGGCTTTAAATTTGTGATCTGTAAAATGGTAGGGTTAGGTACCATCACCTCACAGTCACTGTGAGTCTGTGACTGAGTCACACTTATTGACTTGTGCTAGTGAGTTACTCCAGATAACTTCAGGTTGTTTATAGCAATGTTAAGTGTTTTACTTGAAACATGAGTAGACTATACCTGGCAAACGGGTCGATATGGGTCGGGTTGGGTCAAATATCAAATGGGTTTGGGTCGAAACGGGTCATGGGTCGAAATGGGTCAGAATTAAAATGGGGCGAACGGGTTGGGTCGAGACACGGGTCGGGTTGGGTCAACACCCGGGTCGGGCTAGTAAAATTGTTCTTATTTGTATCTTTTTTTTATGTATCTCTTCCGAACACGCGCCCTGAAAAAGACGCGTCGAAAACGGTCGCCGAAAATGCGGGGCGAAAAACGCGCGTCGAAAAACTCATTTGGGTTAGACCATTGGCTTAACAGCATCAGGTTATGGGTTTCGACCTATGCGTTTTTGATAGGTGTAACGAATGTGTGGGTTAGCTTATTTTCTGGCCTTACCTTCTTATAGTGTGAAAAGGCTTAATAAATTCATTTTTATGGCGTACGGGCTTATCAGCTTATCAAAATTTATAAATTCAATTAGCCGAACTTTATAAACTCATAAGCGTTACATTTGAGCGTATTGAGTTTTCAAAGTTCGATAATCCAAAGGCCAACTTTTATGACTTGTATGTGAATTTTACAATTGTGGTACAGACCCTTACAGTATATTACACTCCACGTATATGTACACATAAACGGACAACCTTTGGTTTCTAAAACGTCAACAATGTTCAGGCAATTCTTCAGCATGGGAAACCGATATATGTTGTTAGCTTTGTGTTTATGTGCTTTTACGCTGTCTTTACTCGAGGCTTCAACTGATGGGTTGCTAAGAATCAACATGAAGAAACGTTCGTTAGATATTAATGGCATTAAAACTGCTAGAAAAGGAGACAAATACGAAAAATCTCTCAAGAATGGGCTGCTTGGTTTGACTGAATCTGAAGTGGATATAGTCCCTTTAACCAACTACTTGGATGCACAATATTATGGAGAAATCGGTATCGGTTCGCCACCTCAGACATTCACTGTTATATTTGATACTGGTAGTTCGAACCTATGGGTTCCATCATCCAAATGCATATTTTCTGTAAGTTACATCTCATTTGCGATGTATTATTAAAGTTCAACATGGTTTGGTTTACGTTAAGTGCTTTATTGTCTGCAGATTGCTTGCTATTTTCATAACCGGTTTAAGGGAACAAAGTCAGCTACTTACACTAAAATAGGTAAATACTTGCACTTTCGGTCGATGGTTTATGGTTGAGAAAATACTTGGTTAATAAATGTTGAATTGATGATGCTAAATGGTGAAGCTTAGTGTTTGTGTGTTATATATTTTATTTATTAGGGGACAATTTGCAAATAAATTATGGATCTGGTTCAATTTCTGGGTTCTCCAGTAAAGATACAGTTCAAGTTGGTGATCTTTGCGTTGAAGATCAAGTGAGTATTATAAAGTTATAATATCTGAATCTTCATATCAATATGCTTTTTTTCATTCAAGATCTCTAAATTTAATTACATTTCAGGATTTCATTGAAGTTACGAAAGAAGGAAGTTTATCATTCATAGTGGGTAAATTTGATGGAATATTTGGACTCGGGTTCAAGGAAATTTCTGTTGGAGGCTTGATGCCAGTCTGGTACTTATTGATAAACTTTAAAAAAAATCCATTTTTTATATCAAATATTAAATGGAATTTGAACTTGGTTTAGTTCATTTTTCGTATTATGTTTGTGACACATTCTCTACTACTAACTACAGGTACAATATGATTGAACAAGGTCTTGTAAAAGAACAGGTGTTCTCTTTTTGGCTAAACCGTAATGAAAAGGACAATGAGGGTGGTGAGCTTGTTTTTGGTGGTGTTGACCCAAAACATTTCGTAGGGGAGCACTCGTATGTTCCCGTGACTAACAAGGGTTACTGGCAGGTACATATACATAAATATACAAATGGTATTATTGGCACCAACTTTATTGTGAAACATTAATTGACGTGCACGTTGATTTATAATTGTCCTGCAGTTTGATATGGGAGATTTCCTTGTCGGAGGCCAATCTACAGGTGAGTTTAACTCTATAATATTCGGTAGTATAACAACTTTATTGCGATGTATTGTGTAATGCTTTTTTATTATGGTTTTGTTTCTTCTAGGATTCTGTGAGGATGGTTGTGCTGCTATTGTGGATTCTGGAACATCCTTGCTCGCTGGTCCAACCGTATGTATTTCACATTGACTTCTTATTACAATAACTATTGGTAGCAAAATGGGTGGGTCTGGCCGGTTGAATTGTTACGGGTCTGCACGGGTAAAAAATCGATAAGGGTTGAAGCGTGGAGTGTCAGTTGAGTTGACCCACATCGTATCCAATATTTTCAACTGTTTTTGAAGTATTAGTTTGTTAATTATAATTACAAACGTTGTATGATTTTGTTTATAATATAATAGAAGTTTTATTAAATAATATAAGAATGGAGGTTTTATGTCTAAATACTACACATTGGGCGGATATCTTATCCATTTGACCCGTTTCCTGTAAGCAAATTAGTTAAATTGACTTCACCCAGATCCAACCAAATTTACTAATGGGTCGAAATTGTCACCTTTACCGGAAACAAATTCTTACAGCTCCCGAATTTGTAGTCTTCTCTGCATCTAACTATTTCTATATTTCAGACTATTGTAACGGAAATCAACTATGCAATTGGGGCTGAAGGAGTACTCAGCAGTGAATGCAAATTGCTTGTCGACGAGTTCGGAGACATGATATGGGATCTCCTAGTATCTGGGGTGTGTATTTCAGTCTTCATTTTTTAACCCCTTCGTTAAGCTTCAGTACAAAGTCGATCAGAATGATCTAATTATATATGCCTTTCAGGTGTCACCTAAAAAAGTTTGTTCCCAGGTTGGTTTATGCTTTGCCAACGGAGCTCAGTCTGTTAGGTATAATTTGCATTCACCTTAACCATATCACTTTTGGTCCCGTTATCCGTTAGATTTTAGCTTACGTATACCAACAAAAAAGTAGCTATAGTGCAAGGCTCGCCTATAGAGTTGGAAATTTGGGTGGGTCGGGAAACAAGTTTTGGTCAATATGGACAAATTTATAGTACACGTTGCAAAGGCTCATCTGTAAACACAGATTAGTTTGTCAACGTGATTACAGGATGAAATAACTAGATTGATAGTTAATTGCAAGCAGTCTTTGCTAATGACTCTTACTCTTGTTGCAGTTCAAATATTGAAACGGTGGTTGATAAAGAGAATGGGGGAATTCAGGGTACAGTGCTCTGCGAAGTGTGTCAAATGGCTGTTATTTGGATGCAAAATCAGTTACGACAAGCTGAGACAAAGGAAGTGGTGCTACGTTACGTCGATAAGGTGATTTTTGGAAGGAAAAAAAAAAAATCTTTTTCACTTTTCCTTTGTATATATGTGCATGCACATGTATGTAATGTAATTCACATTAAATAATAGCTTTGTGAGAGGATACCGAGTCCAGCTGGAGAATCAGTAATAGATTGCAACAGTCTCTCGAAGATGCCAAACGTTTCATTCACCATTGGGCATAAACTCTATACCCTCACTCCAGAACAGGTACATTTCTTATTCAACTGCATGAGTTCTAAATTATACGGAGTAATACGCTTGTCGATGTAAATTTGACCTTTACAGTCAAAGCGATTGTTATTCACTTCAAGATGTTACGGGTTATGCTGGGTGGCAACTTTGATCAAGTAAATGGATCATTTTGGTTAATACTTGATCTCCAACTTGTTAAATTGGAACTATATAATAACTTTTAAAAATTAGAGCATGTTGAAGTTGGTTAAAGTCGTTTTGAAGGTATACAACCTCCAAAATCGCTTTAGATAGGTAAAAAGTAGAAGGTTTTCCCTGTTCAGGCCACTCGGGAGGGCGAGTAATCCGACGCCATTCTCTGATGTACGTGGCGTAGCAGGATTAGTTGCCTCTATGGTATAGTTTAATTGGTCACTTTTACTAGATTAATAATTTATAGAAACAGGAAATGCACAAAAAAAATTGGCAGTGCAACAACCTGATCGGACTGGTTTTAGTCATCTATTAAATTTAATAGAATGATTCGTTAGCATAAACGTCGTTCTTGGTGTAATGCCTTAGCATGCTTTCCTCCTAGATCCAAACATTTTTGTTGATACTTGAGTAATCCATGTAAAATTTGAAGTTTCAAAAGTAATCAACTTGACCAAAAAGTCAACGTTTGCTGAGTCATAATTCTAATTAGTAATCGTTGCCTTTAATTATCAGTACATCCTGAAAACCGGTGAAGGGTTAGCTGCTGTCTGCATCAGCGGTTTCATGGCGTTGGATGTGCCACCACCTGCTGGTCCTCTTTGGTAAGTAACATCTTCAAACTGTACAAACAAACTAATTCAGCTATAAATATTACAATTTCAAGTGTATTATTTTTTATTTTATTTTCAGGCATTAAATTTAACGTCAGCTTATCACTTATATTGTGTTTGATGCAGGATTCTTGGAGATGTGTTCATGGGAGTTTACCACACAGTATTTGACTATGGGAATCTGCAGCTTGGGTTTGCTAAATCGGCGTAATTTATTACTCGATGATTAGCATGAAAACTGAAGGCACGTGTAAATAAATGTATCGATGATGTTACTTAAAACTGCACCCTAGAAATGCAATCGGGGGTTCGTTTGTTTATCCTCGACTGATGTTACTAGCAGTTGTATATACAAGTTTAAAAAGCGGTATAATTAGGTGGTTGTGTTATTGTGTATGATATTAGAGTAAGGTGCGAGCAAACATGATATGTACTGTATGATTTTTCATGGTATGTATGATTGCATTAAAGACGGAAAAGAATAATTAATATTAGGTGAAATTATAGGACCATTTCCAATCGTGGAGATAATAACACGTGCAGTTTGGCCAAAAAGTGCAATTCGATTGTGATTTGGCAATGTTAGTTTCTGATATTTTTTAATTGTTGTCTTAGATTTTTGTGTTAAATATTAGGTATGGTAATGTGGTAAAATCTGACTGGAAATTAAGTGAAATGAAGTGAGAAGAAATAAATTAATTAGAAAAATCATTGATTGGTCAAAAAGCAAAATGACGAATTTTTTTTGGTGTTGGTGGTTCGACGGATGCTCAAAACTGACGCCCAGATAGGGTCCGTCAGTTGGTCCATGTCATCTGACGGATGAGACTCACGATGGGTTAAAACAAGGGGGAGCTATGGAGAGTTTTATTTAAAAAAAAGAAAATTGGAAAGCTTGTTCAAATAAAAAATTGAATGAAGTCCTTTATTTGATTTTCAAAGATTCCATCTCTATTATTTTTGTAAAAAGAAGAACTTCATATTTTATACTAAGCAAAACTGAATACTTATTGCTTTTCTAAAGAAACAAAACACTCAGCGTTCTTTATAGTAAAAAACAGTAAAGTAAAATGAAATATTCGTGGAAATATAAAATAAAAATAATAAATAAAAAAACCAATAACATATATGTGTGGTGTAGGTTTTCTTGTTTGTATATAATAATACTACTACAGAATTTAACTTTCAACAAAACTAAAAAAGGAATCGTTTATGACTTAAAAAACATTTTTAGCAATATCCTGGCTAACTCTTTTATACGAGTCTCTAGTAGTAGTTATTTTGAAGTTCATTAGGTTTCTTAACTTCAAAGCCCATTGTCTAGTCTCCTAGCATCTTGTTTGTTTTAATATAATATATAATATAATATAATTTTGTCGTTAAAAATCTAGACAAAATTGTTCAGAAATGGTGTGTGACCAGAGAGTACGCATAATACGCAATTCAACTGGTAAGCTTGTTTAAGTGGTCACCTTGTTGCTCCATGAAGCACACCACCTGTGTTCGACACCTGGTTATGTCAAATTGTTCAGAGAGTGAGGGTGACCAGAGCGTACGCATAATGCACAATTCACCTGGTACCATGTCTCGCGCTCGAAAAATTTAATTACCCGATGTTTACCCAGTTACCCTCACGGGGTGCTCGTTTATTTATTAGGCGTAATGTATTTAGTTCTTTTATAATCTATTTCAGCACTTAAATAATGATTATTCAATTTATATGAAATCTGTTTAAAAAAATAATTAAATAAGTTTTTGTTAAAAATCTTTACCATCGTGGATGCTTTTTGGACCATTCAACCATATTCTTTAGAATATTCACAAACGTTACTATTAATAATAGACTTTTCATTGATAATTGGTTAAGGTACTGCATGGGTCCATATGCTACAAGCCTACAAGTTGCATGCGCTCCTTTATACTGGTATGGTACAATTCTTGTTACTTTGTACATCAATCAATTGGATAACGATATATCTTTGTTATAAAAACGTTTACAGACTATCCAACTCTTAGGTTCAAAACTCTTGTATAATGATGCTGATAACAATTCAAAAAAATTAGATTCATAGAACTTGAAGAGAACGATATATGTATATTAAGAGAACGATATATGTATATTTTAACTTTAGAATGATAGTACATCAAAGTTCGCACATTTAAGGAATCATTGTATGTGGTCCAAGATCTATTTCTATCTGCATTCTATCTATATCTATAATATAATCAAAAGCTGTGATGACCCGGAAATTTCTGACGAAATTTAAACTTAATCTTTGTATGATTAACATTTCCGACACGATAAGCGAAGTCTGTAATATTGAGTCACGACAGTTTTGAAACTATATTCATATAATCAATTATTCTTTGACTGTTCTCTATGATTCACGAACAATATATATATAACTTAATGTGCATATATATATATATATATATATATATATATATATATATATATATATATATATATATATATATATATATATATATATATATATATATATATATATATATATATGATTTCAAGTTATTTAGTAAAGGACAGTAACATTCGTTTGTTAATTCGATTGATATTTAGATAAGTGAATTAAAACGTTTAAAATAAACAAGTAAAATACTAATTTGCTACAGTATTTTCGAATTGCTACAGTGTTTTCGAAAATCACTATTTGCTACAGTAAAAAGTGAATTGCTACAGTAACTTGCTACAGGAAAACACTATTTCAAAATAAAAAAAATGTATATATGTATATGTATATACTACGAGACGATGATTTATAGAAGTAAATGACCAAAACACTCGAAAGTTTAAGATACACTTTGAGTGATATAATTTAGGGATAATTTAAGGCTATATTTTGACAAATGTACGAGTCACGAAAGGTAAAGTGCCAGTTTTCTCAGTGTACGAAAGGACGTTCGAAAAACCGAAACCGGGACATAAGTCGAGTAATGACGTACGACTTATCGGAACAAAAATTTCAAGTCAACTATGCACGTGAATTTAATATAATATATAATTAATTATATAAATTATATATTATATATTAATATAAAAATATGTCGACAAACGTTGAGACAAAAGTTTTGTGAGCTGGAAAAGGACCCCATGCGATCGCATGGGAATCCTTCTACCCAGCCATGCGATCGCATGGCAGTGGGAACCAGGCCATGTCTATAAAGCTCGCAGTTTTGTTCGGATTTATTTACTTTTTCTCTTCTCAAATCTCTCTGTCTCTCAAATATATATATATATATATATATATATATATATATATATATATATATATATATATATATATATATATATATATATATATATATATTAAGATTAATATTATTAATCTTATTATTTTTATTAGTAATATTATTAGTATTATACATAAAATACTACGACGGGGTTATGTCCAAACGATTTCAAAACGAGTTTAAGAGCAAGCTAGAGTTAAGGAAATTATGGGTTATTGCCAAGGAGGTTATGGGTAATGTTCGGGGGTATATTTGTGAATCAAACCTAGTGTTTATCATCTCCGTTACGTCTACGTACTTTTCTACAATATTGAATCTCAATATTGATACGTTGAGATCTACGGTTATTCGATACTCTGAGTTTCGATCACATTACGATGAACGACTTTATATGCTGATAAGGTGAGTTTCATTTGCTCCATTTTTAATTACTTTTGCAATATATATTTTTGAGCTGAGAATACATGCACTTTATTTTAAACACAATGGATACAAGTACATACTAAATTCTACACTGAGTTTGAACCAAAAATCCCTTAGCTTTGGTAACTAGTAACTGCCAGTTATAAGAACTGGTGGGCGCGAGTAGTAGTATATGGATCCATAGGGCTTGACATCCCCGTCTGTTCCAGGTATAGAAACCCTAGCCTGAACTATAAAACAGACGTATGCTATTTGAGTTTAGTACACGTTGGTTTGCGTGTATTGTACATGTTGGTTGCATGTATGTTAAAACAGGGGTACTTATTATAACGTTAAAGTTTAGCTACCAGGGTGCTCAATCTTGTAGAATATTTTTATAAACGTTTCTGGATGAAACAACTGAAATCTTGTGATCCACCTTTATATACAGATTATACGAAACATTAAAACTATGAACTCACCAACCTTTGTGTTGACACTTGTTAGCATGTTTATTCTCAGGTTTCCTAGAAGTCTTCCGCTGTTTGCTTAGATGTTAGACAAGCTATGTGCATGGAGTCTTACATGACATATTTTTCAAGGAAACATTGCATTCACCAAATCATCACCATGTATCTTATTTTGACTGCATTGTCAATGGATGTACTGTTGTAAACTATTATTTATGGTGATTGTCTATATGTAAAAATCATCAAATGTCGAAAACCTTTGATTTAAATATTCATTTATGGTGTGCCTTTTCAAAAGAATGCAATGTTTACAAAACGTATCATATAGAGGTCAAATACCTCGCAATGAAATCAATGAATGACGTGTTCGTCCATATGGATTTGGAGCGATCGTCACAAAAGCAAAACTCACCATTATGCTATCTTAAATAACAATAATAGCTTTTATAGTACTTTGTGATGGTTCTCAATTATTTTCATATATTACCATTACCATTATCAATAATTAGGGATCTCAATAAATTGGATATAGATTGGGACACGTTAAATTCACATCATATTCATTTAATTTTTGTTATCGATACTCTTCATTGGTTTGATGAAGTTATCGTTTGTTTTTTATAATGTTTTTTATAAAGACCTAGCGATCAAGAAGCTCATGGAGGAAAATGCTGAACTAAAGAAAGAGATAAAGTTGGTGAAGTATGAAGGTGATAGAAATACCCGATGGGGGAAGCAATCTCTCTCCTACCTAAGAGAAGATGTTGACCTTAGATTGAAGATGGAGGAAAACCGCGTGAATAATCAACTTTCTATAAGGGACCACAAGTACCATGTAATCAACAATGAAGTTACTAATCTTTATGATAATCTCGAGTTCCTGCATGAAAAACAAAAGGCGAAGCATGAGAAAGTTGAGAAGTTTACGAAGAAGGTTGAGGACGAGAAGAAGGAATATGAAGACTACTTCAATCTTAATATTTCCTAAGTTATCTTTCCAAATTCTTATCCATGTAAAGGCTATGCCTTAACTATTCATATTTCCAACTCGTGTAATAAAGGCTTATTTAATGCCTCGTTCTTAATAAAATAAAGTGTTTTGTTAATATCATATTCATCTTTATCTCGCTTAAAAAATTTTCAAACTTATGACATATCAGATTTATCAAACTTCAATACACCCTTATGTAGTGAAGAATCATGGTTCGCCCAACTGCACCAACTCTTACCACGATGTCTGACTACGTCCATTTCCTAACTTTCACGACTTCCATAACTTTCAAAGATATGAAGGTTGACCAAGTCTATAAAGACTGCAACTTAAAACTAGCCAACCATAACTCGACAAGTTCGTAACTGTTTTCATGGATGAAATTTCGATCTACTCCAAGAGTGAGAAGGAACATGAGCAACATTTGCAAATTCATTCTTGAACCCTTAAGAAAAAGAACAACTCTACGCAAACTTTTCCAAGTGCAAGTTTTGGCTTAAAACTGACATGTTGTCGATCGAGCTAAGATCACTGCTATCCTTAACACACTATAAATCATCATTGATCACATATCCTGACCTTATGAAGTGATATTGAAATGGAAATATGAATTAGTGAAATATAATGACGGTGGCCGACGTGATTATATTCCGGTAATTCATAGGACTATTCCAATATCATGACGTATGGAATAGAAAGTGAATCAAAGAAAAACTCTCAAGCTATCTGTCCAAAAACCCAAATGTAAGGGCATGAAAGGAGAAAAATGATAATCTTGATATTAGTATATACGAAGGACTCATTCTAATCAAACTATATATCTATCTCATACTCATTTAACAAACTTTCATGTACCATGAAAATTGTAAACAAACAAATCTTGAAATTTTACATTCATTTATCCTAAATGAATATCTCCTGATAATGGTTACTTAATCATCACTTGTTAAATCCAGATCCTCTCTATTATTACACTTTTGGTACGACTTTTGAACCCTCAAACGTCGATATCACAAACCCCATGTTCGCTATTACAATTTCTATTTGAAGAATAGAATCTCCATATGTGTAACGTTTGACTATCATAGTCAAGAAACTTCTGCACTCGTGCGCTTATAATAGACTACTTGGCACCATGCAAGTAATGGTGTCATACTCAAACAATAACCGATTATTGTCAACTCAAAAATCAAGGGTGAAATACACCATCTCAAGTTGTGACTTGAGCTATACCCACTACCTCTGAAGAACTGCTGTAGCAACTGAAATGATTCCATCATACTTTAAAGTATCCTCCTCTCGTGCCGATTAGGGCTGAATTCAAACGATCATTACATAGTTGAAAGCCACTGCTTTAGCATTTATTTATACCTGACTATGCGACTGTCAGATTTCTCATACGGAGTTCTCGAACTCTCACTATCACTCGAACGATTCAAAGTTGTAAATCTTATTTGAAGTCCTTTTATACATAACTCTAAATCCGAGGGATTTACTCATTTGATGATAATCACATTATCATCCTTCTTACTTTAACGTTAACATTCTGAGTCCAAGGTGTAGTAACCCATCCTAATCTATCTGGATGAAGTCTTCAACAGTTGGTCCCATTGAGAGGTTCTGACCTCTATATGCCATGAACGACTCCATGTAATATGAGCAAATGCACAGCGGAAGATTTCTTTCATACCTGAGAATAAACATGCTTTAAAGTGTCAACCAAAAGGTTGGTGAGTTCATAGGTTTATCATAACAATCATTTCAAAATATTAATAGACCACAAGATTTCCGTATATAAATATATGTACACTCGCAAGTGTATAAAACCGTTCTGCTTATGTTGAGGCCTCAGTCACCAACCTTAACAATAATATAATAAGTCATCTTCGCAAAGATGGATATGTACACTCGCAAGTGTATAAATAATCCTCGAAGTACTAAACATCCGCCTACTAGCTCTTATGTCTAGCGCAGCCTACAGGATGGGGGTGTTAAGCCCGATAGATCTATCTTTAGTGTGACGACCCGGAAATTTCCGACCAAATTTAAACTTAACCTTTATATGTTTCCGACACGATAAGCAGAATTTGTAATGTTGAATCTTAAAAAGTTTGGAACTACATTCATGTAATCAATTACCATTTGACCGTGTTCGACGATTCACGAACAATTATGTGTATATAGATATGTATATATAATATATAATATTAACTGAAAACATTAACAAAGTATTAGATATATGATACTTTACATGAACATATTTGTTTCGATATATTTATCGACAGAATTAAGAGATAATATCAAATGATTGAATTATCAGATACATTATGATATGATTACGGGCCTATGTTATGAGGTCCACTGTGATTTAAGAAATCTATTCTTTTTGACAACTCATTACTTAACCAGTATGATAAAGATAACGATATTTATATTTTATTTTATTAAATATATATAACGATTTAAATTAATATTATATATTTTTATACGCGTATTATACGTACATAGTTTTATACTTTTACTATACTTTAACTTTACCTTTACTTTACTTTAACTTTAATAATTTACTTTAATAATTCACTTTAATAATTCATACTTTAATAATTCACTTTAATAATTCATACTTTAATAATTCACTTTAATAATTCATACTTTAATAATTCACTTTAATAAGTCATACTTTAATAATTCACTTTAATAATTCATACTTTAATAATTCACTTTAATAATTCATACTTTAATAATTCACTTTAATAATTCAAAAATCTATTATAAATAGAATTCAATAGGTTTCATTATTTCATAGAAACTTGAAAATATATTTCTCTAAACTCTCTCAATCGAATTACATATATATATATTTACTTAGTACTATTTCAAGATATTATTAGTATACATAAAATACTACGACGGAGTTATATTCAGACGATTTCAAAATAAGTTTTCAAATTGGATATAGCTAAGGAAATTATGGGTTATAGCTATGAAGGTTATGAGTATTAATCGAGGGTATTGCTCGTGAGGTCAACCTAACGTTTATTATTTTCGTTGCGTCTACGTACTTTCCTGCAATATTGAATCACAATATTGATACGTGAGCATTCATATATTATCTTTTATATATTAATAGTGTATCCCTGACTAGTGCTCGAGTATATATGATTATACATGTTTGTATGCTTAGTTTCGTCGTTAAATAGTTTATGATAAATCACGAATTTGATACATATGCTACTGAGATAAGTTATATGATATGCATGTCGTTGAAAAGCTGAAGAAAAAAATTAATAACTTTTCATTTAGAAATCGTGTGGTTTCGATGAACGGATTAAAAGATATGGTCAACTGAATTATCATTAATTTTAATATTATTATTAAAACGATTATTATAACTGTTATCAGTTGATGTTATTACTAAAATTATCTTTATTACTAAAAATTAATATTTTTATTGAAACTATCATTTTATTATTTTTATCATTATTATTATTATCAATATTATTTTATCAAATAAATATGCGTACAAAGATATTTTTACCACACGTAATGTAATTACATTAATAATACATACCACTATATTTTTATGATATTAAGTGAATTTTATAAATTTTATTACTTGAGATATATAAAAGTATATTTTTATCATATATGAATTTTAATATAAATTTTTATTTATTAATAAATGACTTGTATTATTTAGTATAATAAGATCTGATAAATATATTTAAATATATAAAACTACTATATATAAGTTATATAATAAACATGTATAGATTTTGAAAGTCATTTTGGGTCAAGTTGACTTTTGTTGACTTTTGTATGTCAGTCTCGAGCATTAGGATTGTGATACACTACGACTTGACCAAAATTGTTAGACAGATATTGACCAACATTTAAATATATATACTTAATATAGGTTCGTGAATCCGAGACAAACCATGCACTTGTTCAGTGCCGTCATATACATAATTGCTACGAAATACAGTATTGTGAGTTTCATTTGCTCCCTTTTTAATTGCTTTTGCAATATATATTTTTGGGCTGAGAATACATGCGCTGTTTTATAAATGTTTTACGAAATAGACACAAGTACTAAAACTAATTCTACGTGGATTTAAACCAGAAATATACCCTTATCTTGGTAACATTAAACTACTTGTCTATGTACGGTAGGCGCGAATTCTAAAGATAGATCTATTGGGCCTGACAAACCCTATCCTGACTATGGGATGCTTTAGTACTTCGAGGTTATATTAAACACACCTGATCTGGTGTACTTCAGAGGGTAAAACATGAACGTTAAGGCTTGTTACTGGGTGCCTACAACTTATAGAATACTTTTATACACTTGCGAGTGTACGGATATTTATAGAAACTGAAATCTTGTGGTCTATTACTATTACGGAAATGATGGATTATGATAAACTAATGAACTCACCAACCTTTTGGTTGACACTTTAAAGCATGTTTATTCTCAGGTATTAAAGAAATCTTCCGCTGTGCATTAGCTCATTTTAAGGATATTACTTGGAGTCATTCAAGACATACTTTGAAAGACGTTGCATTCGAGTCGTTGAGTTCATCAAGATTAATATTAAGTCAATTATAGTTGGATGTAATATGAAATGGTATGCATGCCGTCAATTTTTGATGTAAAGAAAGTTTGTCTTTTAAAAACTAATGCAATGTTTGTAAAACGTATCATATAGAGGTCAAATACCTCGCGATGTAATCAACTATTGTGAATCGTTTATAATGTATATGAACGGGTCCTTTCATTTAGGATTCGCGCTTATATGCTCTTATAACATATAACTAAATTACCTAGCACATCAATCCCCAGAATATCATTTTTAATCACTTGTCTCTATTTCGTAAAGCATTTATAAAATATCGCATGTATTCTCAGCCCAAAAATGTAAATTGCAAAGCAATTAAAAAGGGAGAAAATGAAACTCACCTAATGTATTTTGTAGTAAAAATACATATTACGATATTGAACAAGTGTAGGGTTGGCCTCGGATTCATGAACCTATATCATTAATGTATATTAACACATATAATTGTAATCGAACAAATTTATATATATTATATCTTAGTTTATATGTTATATGTATTTAATTTGTATATGTTTAAAATGATTAATATTTATACATGTAAATATATTAATATGCATATTAGTATTTTATCAATAATTTGTTATTTGTAATATTTATAAAAATAATGTTAATATGTTTAGTATATAATTATATGTAATATAAGTATAATATTTATTTGTTAAAAAAATAATAATAATAATGATAATTGAAATAATAATGATAATTAAAATAGTAATGATAATAAAAAATGATAGTTTTTAATAATAATGTAAATTAATAATAATAATAATATTAAAAATAATAATGTTTTTATATAAAAATCATTTCAATATAATAATAATAATAATAATAATAATAATAATAATAATAATAACAATAATAATAACAATAATAATAATAATAATAACAATAATAATAACAATAATAATAATAATAATAATAATAATAATAATAATAATAATAATAATAATAATAATAATAATAATAATAATAATAAATAAGTAAACTACCTCAAAGGAGTAGTCCTAAAAAAATGCTCAAGTCCGGGTTTGAACCCGCGACGTCCCGCTAACCCGATAACATTTATTACCATTTCTAAAAAAAAATGCCACACCCCGGGTTCGATCCCGAGACTGCTCAACTAACAATTTCACTCTCAAACCATTAAACCATTTGTTACCTTTATGAATTTATTAGTATGTTAAATTCTTTTAACCCATACTATCATCAATTCATCATACCCCTTTTATCCTTATCAACATAACAATAATATCATCATCATCATCATTCTATATCGTCATTCCCCCTACATCAATAATCCCTAGTATCGCCTAAACAATTGCAAACGGATTAGAAGTAGCAGCCCAATTAAATGGCGGCCCAATTACACCCATAGAACCACGGCCCAAGATACAAACTGATTTCGTGGCCTGTTAAGTAATACGATCCAACAGAATTTGAAGGTGGTCTTCGGCCCAAGAAGTATAACATAAAAGGTGATGGCCTAAAAGGGATTTCTTTTGCACATCTCGATATAATTAATTAGTCCAAAAGAAAAACTAATTGATCAATCCTAACTTCTTGTTTTTGTGCCGTTCTCGATTAAACTGGAACAAGTAAGGAAACAGTAGTAGCAAACATAAACCTTAATTATTTATATGACTATATAATCACCTTTTCTTAAAGTGGGGTTTAGCTATTTGTAGTGGGATTAGGTGTTATGGTAATTGTCGGCCATGGTGGGTAGATTGTCCCACATAAACAATCTTATTCGACCACAATATCATTGTTTTATTTCCCTGCAGCCCACCATCTCATAATATAATTCCTTGATTGAATGCAAATGACCCCATCATGTGAGTGGTATGTATTATATATCTTTAAACGGTTCGTGACAAGAGGCAGGAAAAAAAATTTAGAAAACATAACAGCAACAACGTCAGAAGTGTATAAAAGGTTGGGTATGGAAAGATGGTGGTGGTGATCAAACGAATAGATGAAGCAAGGTGATGGTTGTGTGCTTGTTCGATTAGGAAAAGAAACAAGAGAGGGTGAGGTAGATGGTGGTAATCGATGGTTGTGATCAAGGGCGGTTTAGGTTTCCCGAAGAAGTAACCAAAATTAAAAATGGTGATGGGTCTTATGGTTTGGGTTAGTGTTAATCTCCCTAAACATATTGTGTATGTATATATTTATATACACTTACGTATGGGTGATAATGATTTGTTAAACAAGTCAAAAGGAACCACAGTTTACAATCCGTGAAATCTATTTGTTTGAATTGTATGTGTGTGATTCTCATTGATTTTGTTTGTAGTTAGAGTAGATATCGATCTATATCAAAATCCTGACATGAACGAAAATATATAAATAAATAAATAACCATGATAGTGATTTTTAACAGCTGGTTTGTTTTACAACTGGAATCCACGACTTTACACTAATTAAAAGGATCAGATATAGATTTTGTAGCAATTTTTGTAATTACCTACGTTGGATTTATATTTAATAAATATTAATAATAATAAATATATTAATATTAATAATAATACCATTTATAATAAATGATATAAATAATTTATAATATCAATAAAAATAATAAACATAATAACACTAGAAGTAATATCAAAATAAGATTAATAATAATAAGAGTAATGTTAAAAGTAATAAAGTAATGATAATATAAATTATAAATGAAAATTTCAATTTTTAGTAATAATAATAGTAATATTCATAATAATATCTAACATTATAAATTTTACTATATATATAATAATACTGATAATAATAATAATATTAATGTAAATGATAATAATAACATTAATGGTAATAATAATACATCTTAAACGTATCAAATTGTTTATATATATATATATATATATATATATATATATATATATATATATATATATATATATATATATTTTATATTAAAGGTAATAATATTATTAGTACAAATATTAATATTAATATAACAATAATAATAATAATGAAAGTAATGATACTATTAATATAGCAGTTATATTCAAATTTGTAATTTAACATAATACCACTTATTATTCAGGTAATATTATATTATATGATGACATTTATATAATAGTTAATATTTATATATTTTATATATATTTAATAAAAATCATATATTGATTCTTAATAACATATATATATATATATATATATATATATATATATATATATATATATATATATATATATACATATTTATTTACACACACTAGTTCGTGAATCGTCGGGAACAGTCAAGGATTAACTAAATCCATATAAACAGTTTCAAAATTTTAAGACTCAACATTACAGACTTTGCTTATTGTGTCGGAATATATAAAGATTAAGTTTAAATTTGGTCGAAAATTCCCGGGTCGTCACAGTACCTACCCTTTAAAGAAATTTCGTCCCGAAATTTGAGTGAGGTCGTCATGGTTAATGATAAGAATGCTTTCTTGACAAATATGAGTTGATAAAATAGAATTTTGTTACCATAGAGTAATATGTATAAAATGATTTGATTAATCGAAGCGTATGATTGAAGCTATCACAAAAAGAGTGAGATGAATAAATAAAGTTTTGTCTTAACTTTTGACGTTGTCTTGGTTGAATTTAGAAAATAAGGTGCGTCTTAACTTTTGACGTGGGGGGTTGAATTCCAGAATTCAAGGGATTTAAAGAAAATCTTCGTATCGATATGAGATTTGATTCATCGATAAATAAGGAAATTAGGATCCCTTTAATTAAATGTGATCATCTGCCTCGATTGCTTTATCTGATATTTCCACTATAAATTTACCTTTCCATTCCATTATTTTTCACCACTCCAATAATTTCTTTCTTAATTCACATTTCCACAGAGTTTTAAAATGCTTAATCCAGTTCTGATCCTTGTACTTATCCTGACTATTGTATCTATCATTCTTCTTTTCCATCTATCACCGGAGGAATCTATTCACTTCTACTATTACCTTAGGGTTATAGTGTTTTTAATTCTCCCGTGTCTTTTTATGGCTATACGCTCTGATATACATGGTTTGTAATTTCTGTGTTGTTGTCGAGTTTTATATCTTCCCTTATGTTTCGGAGCTCTTTGCCTTTGTATTCTCTTCTCGATTCTAAATCAAGCGAATAATGGTCCACAATTTGTAGATATTGAGTTTCGAATGATTATAACGTTTTAAGCATGAAGGAACGTAATAGCACTATTCGATTTGGTAAACTACCAAAATCACTAAGAATTGAACTATCAAGAATATAATTTCTTGATACGTTCAGAGATTAAGCAGAATAAAAGAGTTATGTAACATGACACATGATAAAGGTATGATCTGTGATCCTTTATCACGTTCCATTAGAAACTCAGCATGACTTACTGTAATATAATCACGTTGGCCAAGTGTCATTATATTATACTAACTTATGCTTAAATTCTTAACACTTCTCCAGAATTCATTTATAATTTATACTTAGATTTTACAAGAGTTTCCAATATAATGGAATACAGAAAGCATGAAGAGATATATAATTTCGGACAAGAATATTTATGAAGATATCTTCAAAAATATCGAAGATATTTATGACGATATTTTTGGAATTTCTAAGTTCGAAGGTTGATGGAAAAGATTTTCCGCAAGATTTTAACATGACTTCGGAGCAAGGTATTCGTTGAAGGTTTCATCGGATCCGAAATTACCTGGATTCTTTGTATACATGGTATTTTTCCTTGATCTCCTTCATGGTGTGCTCAATTCGTTTTTCAGTACCAAATTTTTCTATCGAGCGTTCCTAACACTCCCTTCTTTATCATCAAACTTTTGGCCGTTTAGACCATCTAAATTTTTTCTATTTCCTCTGCATTTAATGCTACGATATCTGAATCGTCGGTTATTAATCCGAGGTGGTTTCAAGAGAATTGTGTTTTTAGATGATTAAACGCTGTTTGTAATCTGGTGGAATATAAAAGGTTCCCCGGTAATAATAAAAGAACACGCATATATATCAAGGTCATAATAAGGTTAATCTGAATGGAAGTCGAAGTTGATTTGTTGAAGCTGTGACAAAATTGTCTAATTTGAAAAGGAATTGTAAGGTTATTTTCTGTAATAACATCGCCAAAGGAGCTAGCACAGATATGTGTTAAACGTTTACTCGGGTTCCGAGTGTTTTCATGTGCATAGCTACATGCACCAATCTTTTCTTCCGTAGATGAAATACGGTTGACTCATCGTCTCGATTGAGGTGTTTTCAAGAATCATGAAAAGTTTGAACGCAGAATATAATCGTCAAGATACAAATGAGGTTTAAAATGAAATCAAGTGGCAAACTTGAAGAGATGCTTAGTTTCTTATGTTATAATCAAGATTTTAATTCATTTTAATTGTCCAATGTTTTCTTCATTATGCCACTTGTCGGATTCTGATAAATCAAAATCCAAATATGAAATTGAATGAAAATGGTTATTCTGTAGTGAACGGATACGTATATCGGTGGATGTAAATAGGATAGTAATTAATCGTTGAATCAGATTCGAAGAATGTACAGTGTAACTTATTAATGCGAAATCTTAAATATTCCTCGGGTATTACCTACCCGTTAAAATATTTTCATCATTAACAGTTTGTACGAAAGAATTTTTAATTACAATCTTTATGAAAATTTACTTGCATATATATTTTCTTCAGGTGTAATCATGGATCTAATGAGTTAATATGATATTAATCTTATTTGCTTTTCGGTTTGTGCTAGAATAAATAATCTCTAAAACTATTAGGAACCACATATTCTTCGCAGAATATTAATGAAGTTATGGATCAATACTTCATCGTTAATTATTGTTGGTACACCTTGGTACCTACGGTGCGTATGATGTTGATGTTCGAGGTATAGATTATGGTGTCGAGATGTGTGATGCGGATGTTGTGGTTAGTGGTACTGGTGCTGCTGGTACTGATGTTGGTGGTTCTGTTAGTGCCGGTGATGCTGCTGGTGCTTGTATGTTTTGAACCATATTCTCCAAGGTTAGCACTCGAGCTCGAAGTTCTTTAACTTCTTCTACTAACCCTGGTTGGTTATCAGTGTGAGGTAGAGATCAGATATCTTCTCTAGTTCCGTTAATGGCAGTCTCAAGACGAAAAATTCTCGCAAAAAGGGTATAAACGGTGTTGCGAACAGGTTCGCCGGTGAGCGGGTCGAGTACTCCAAGGTTAGGTGGTAGATTCGGTTCATGATATGGAGTACCTTCTTCCCTTCTTCATAAGGTGAGTATGTCGCGAACCCACCCCCATCTTCTCCAGCAATCACGGTAGTTGATTGGTTGGTGTGCTCCCGTCACACTGTCTTCGGAGTAAGAGGAACTTGGACGATTCGTAGAAGCCATCTTTCGCGATCACAGAAAAATATTTTTGGTATGAAACGTTTAGTGACAGTAATTGATAGTTGGATGGTATTCTCAATGCATAATATGCATAGATATATATAGTACCAGGATTCCTTAAATTACGGAGAAATTTACGGGAGATATCAGGCAAAGTTTACCGTAATAATTACATTAAGATATGAATTAGCAGATACGCTAAGATATGAATTTGTCTGTACACCATCTATGCAATAATTGCAATAAGAAGTGTTGAGACTGACAATGATAGGTGGATATTTTTCGACAAAGAATGATAAGAAAAACTTTTGACATGCGGACCAGGTTCAAGTCCAGACTTATTAATATAACATAACAACTACTAGGCCGAAGTCCAGACTCATTAATGCATCCTAACAACTACTAGTTAGACACACTAATGCAAGACCTGGTTCGCTACGACCACCGCTCTGATACCACCTGTAGTAACCCGTCCTAATCCATCTGGACGAAGTCTTCAACAGTTGGTCCCATTGCGAGGTTCTGACCTCTATATGTCATGAACGACTCCATGTAATATGAGCAAATGCACAGCGGAAGATTTCTTTCATACCTGAGAATAAACATGCTTTAAAGTATCAACCAAAAGGTTGGTGAGTTCATAGGTTTATCATAACAATCATTTCAATATATTAATAGACTACAAGATTTCCGTATATAAATATATGTACACTTGCAAGTGTATAAAACCGTTCTGCTTATGTTGAGGCCTCAGTAACCAACCTTAACAATAATATAATAAGTCATCTTCGTAAAAATGGATATGTACACTCGCAAGTGTATAAATAACCCTCAAAGTACTAAACATCCGCCCACTAGCTCTTATGTCTAGCGCCGCCTACAGGATGGGGGTGTTAAGCCCGATAGATCTATCTTTAGGATTCGCGCTTATATGCTCTTATAACATATAACTAAATTACCTAGCACATCAATCCGCATAATATCATTATTAATCACTTGTCTCTATTTTGTAAAGCATTTATAAAATATCGCATGTATTCTCTGTCCAAAAATGTAAATTGCAAAGCAATTAAAAAGGGAGCAAATGAAACTCACCTAATGTATTTTGTAGTAAAAATACATATTACGACATTAAACAAGTGTAGGGTTGGCCTCGGATTCACAAACCTATATCATTAATGTATATTAACACATATAATTGTAATCGAACAAATTTATATATATTATATCTTAGTTTATATGTTATATGTATTTAATTTGTATATGTTTAAAATGATTAATATTTATACATGTAAATATCTTAATATGCATATTAGTATTTTATCAATAATTTGTTATTTGTAATATTTATAAAAATAATGTTAATATGTTTAGTATATAATTATATGTAATATAAATATAATATTTATTTGTTATAAAAATAATAATAATAATAATGATAATTGAAATAATAATGATAATTAAAATAGTAATGATAATAAAAAATGATAGTTTTTAATAATAATGTAAATTAATAATAATAATATTAAAAATAATAATGTTTTATATAAAAATCATTTTAATATAATAATAATAATAATAATAATAATAATAATAATAATAATAATAATAATAACAATAGTAATAATAATAATAATAATAATAATAATAAATAAGTAAACTACCTCAAAGGAGTAGTCCTAAAAAAATGCTCAAGTCCGGGTTTGAACCCGCGACGTCCCGCTAACCCGATAAAATTTATAACCATTTCTAAAAAAAAAATACCAAACCCCGGGTTCGATCCCGAGACTGCTCAACTAACAATTTCACTCTTAAACCATTAAACCGTTTGTTACCTTTATGAATTTATTAGTATGTTAAATTCTTTTAACACATACTATCATCAATTCATCATACCCCTTTTATCCTTATCAACATAACAATAATATCATCATCATCATCATTCTATATCGTCATTCCCCCTACATCAATAATCCCTAGTATCGCCTAAACAATTGCAAACGGATTAGAAGTAGCAGCCCAATTAAATGGCAGCCCAATTACACCCATAGAACCACGGCCCAAGATACAAACTGATTTCGTGGCCTGTTAAGTAATACGATCCAACAGAATTTGAAGGTGGTCTTAGGCCCAAGAAGTATAACATAAAAGGTGATGGCCTAAAAGGGATTTCTTTTGCACAGCTCGATATAATTAATTAGTCCAAAAGAAAAACTAATTGATCAATCCTAACTTCTTGTTTTTGTGCCGTTCTCGATTAAACTGGAACAAGTAAGGAAACAGTAGTAGCAAACATAAACCTTAATTATTTATATGACTATATCATCACCTTTTCTTAAAGTGGGGTTTAGCTATTTGTAGTGGGATTAGGTGTTATGGTAATTGTCGGCCATGATGGGTAGATTGTCCCACATAAACAATCTTATTCGACCACAATATCATTGTTTTATTTCCCTGCAGCCCCCCATCTCATAATATAATTCCTTGATTGAATGCAAATGACCCATCATGTGAGTGGTATGTATTATATATCTTTAAACGGTTCGTGACAAGAGGCAGGAAAAATTTTTTAGAAAACATAACAACAACAACGTCGGAAGTGTATAAAAGGTTGGGTATGGAAAGATGGTGGTGGCGATCAAACGAATAGATGAAGCAAGGTGATGGTTGTGTGCTTGTTCGATTAGGAAAATAAACAAGAGAGGGTGAGTTAGATGGTGGTAATCGATGGTTGTGATCAAGGGCGATTTAGGTTTCCCGAAAAAGTAACCAAAATTAAAAATGGTGATGGGTATTGTGGTTTGGGTTAGTGTTAATCTCCCTCAACATATTGTGTATGTATATATTTATATACACTTACGTATGGGTGATGATGATTTGTTAAACAAGTTAAAAGGAACCACAGTTTACAATCCGTGAAATCTATTTGTTTGAATTGTATGTGTGTGATTCTCATTGATTTTGTTTGTATTTAGAGTAGATATCGATCTATATCAAAATCCTGATATGAACGAAAATATATAAATAAATAAATAACCATGATAGTGATTTTTAACAGCTGGTTTGTTTTACAACTGGAATCCACGACTTTACACTAATTCAAAGGATCAGATATAGATTTTGTAGCAATTTTTGTAATTACCTACATTGGATTTATATTTAATAAATATTAATAATAATAAATATATTAATATTAATAATAATACCATTTATAATAAATGATATCAATAATTTATAATATCAATAAAAATAATACACATAATAACACTAGAAGTAATATCAAAATAAGATTAATAATAATAAGAGTAATGTTAAAAGTAATAAAGTAATGATAATATAAATTATAAATGAAAATTTCAATTTTTAGTAATAATAATAGTAATATTCATAATAATATCTAACATTATAAATTTTACTACTATATATAATAATACTGATAATAATAATATTAATGTAAATGATAATAATAAAATTAATAGTAATAATAATACATCTTAAACGTATCAAATTGTTTATATATATATATATATATATATATATATATATATATATATATATATATATATATATATATATATATATATATTAAAGGTAATAATATTATTAGTACAAATATTAATATTAATATAACAACAATAATAATAATGAAAGTAATGATACTATTAATATATCAGTTATATTCAAATTTGTAATTTAACATAATACCACTTATTATTCAGGTAATATTATATTATATGATGACATTTATATAATAGTTAATATTTATATATTTTATATATATTTAATAAAAATTATATATATATTCTTAATAACATATATATATATATATATATATATATATATATATATATATATATATATATATATATATATATATATATATATATATATATCTAATTTTATCTATTTACATATTTATTTACACACACTAGTTCGTGAATCGTCGGGAACAGTCAAGGATTAACTAAATCCATATAAACAGTTTCAAAATTTTAAGACTCAACATTATAGACTTTGCTTATTGTGTCGAAATATATAAAGATTAAGTTTAAATTTGGTCGAAAATTCTCGGGTCGTCACACAAGGACTCATGCCCTGATAAAAGTCAATTCATTAGTTTTCACTACCTCGAAACAATTATTACACAATTATCCTCCGGAATTTTAAAATCTTCAATCAATTTTTCTCAAACCAATAAACTCTTAAATACAAATATCCTGTTTTCCAAAGATTTCTTACACGAGTCTTTATTTTCAAGCTATCTCGAAATTTATAAAAATGATTTTTCACTTATGCGATTTATAAAATCTTATACATAAATTTAACTTTACGTACTTTGACTAGTACATATCAAATTATACTTTCGCTTCTACAAATTTCCACTTTGATTAAATCGAAATTACTTTACAAATTTTACGTAACCCTAGTTTTACTACGAACATTATTTCGTCAACTTCTCTAAAATTACCTTCACTAATTATATAAACAATTTTGCATTTTTATCAATTTACCTTTGTTTTATCAAATTGAACATTCTTTTAATCAACTCTTTTTCATATTGTTCAAAATATTTCACGTAAATAGTACGTGATGTACATAACTCAAGTCTTACTAATAGCTCCGCTTCGTTTATATTGTTATATCAAACGTCACAACTTTTCAAAAATTACTTTGGCTCATTATTAAAACTTTAGTATTGCTCTCCAATGTGTTTGGATCACCTTTATTCTCATTCTCTGTGTAAGAACGAGACTTACCTCTTTACGTACGTCATCTATTCCTTGCTATACTAATCATTAAGAAGTTTCTACTTCCAGTATTTCATGGATAAACTACAACGCTCTCGTAAACATCAATTCTACGATCTTTCGAACAAAGAAGCAGAGGTTCCTTCATCCTATAAACAATGATTCACATTTATTCGAATCCGCGTTTAAACTCGTAAGTAAATAATAGACCGACTCACGATTTGTGTGAAAACACTTTTCTTACTCTGAAGGAGTTACCTTAAACATTTATGAAGATACTCTACACATTTCTTCCTTCTTGGATTCCAACTAGATGTTATTCTAGTCAAGTCTAGATCTATGATTCGACATGAAGCTGAAATCATAAATCTTGAAGCTACATTTTGAAACTATTTCTAAAGACAAGTTCTCATGTATACTGAACGATGTCTTTCATTTAATCACTCATATTATCCTGAGGTCAATGAATCCTCAATTAATGTCTCATTTATCTATTAGACATCTCTTGAAAACTAAAGGTATTATGGTTACCTTTCACAACTTGAAGCTGGTACTATCTCTAACAAACACCAGCCATACATCAAACCACGTAACTAAAATCTTTACATACTATACTCTATTTTATCTGCCCTACTATTGCGGCATAAAAACTCAAAATCTTAATGAGCTCAACGATACATTTCATGCTGATATAGCATCATCTTTCCTTTTAAAGGAAAACTAGTCAAACGACACTCTTGTTATTCCTTGGAAAAATCTCTGCATTTAATTGAAATATCCCGTTCTTATTGATTAAAAAGGTTCCATATTAATTGATTTCGTTGCGAGGTTTTGACCTCTATATGAGACGTTTTTTCAAAGACTGCATTTATTTTTAAAACAAACCATAACCTTTATTTTATAAATAAAGGTTTAAAAAGCTTTACGTAGATTATCAAATAATGATAATCTAAAATATCATGTTTACACACGACCATTACATAATGGTTTACAATACAAATATGTTACATCGAAATCAGTTTCTTGAATGTAGTTTTTACACAATATCATACAAACATGGACTCCAAATCTTGTCCTTATTTTAGTATGCAACAGCGGAAGCTCTTAGTATTCACCTGAGAATAAACATGCTTTAAACGTCAACAAAAATGTTGGTGAGTTATAGGTTTAACCTATATATACCAAATCGTAACAATAGACCACAAGATTTCATATTTCAATACACATCCCATACATAGAGATAAAAATCATTCATATGGTGAACACCTGGTAACCGATATTAACAAGATGCATATATAAGAATATCCCCATCATTCCGGGACACCCTTCGGATATGATATAAATTTTGAAGTACTAAAGCATCCGGTACTTTGAATGGGGTTTGTTAGGCCCAATAGATCTATCTTTAGGATTCGCGTCAATTAGGGTGTCTGTTCCCTAATTCTTAGATTACCAGACTTAATAAAAAGGGGCATATTCGATTTCGATAATTCAACCATAGAATGTAGTTTCACGTACTTGTGTCTATTTTGTAAATCATTTATAAAACCTGCATGTATTCTCATCCCAAAAATATTAGATTTTAAAAGTGGGACTATAACTCACTTTCACAGATTTTTACTTCATCGGGAAGTAAGACTTGGCCACTGGTTGATTCACGAACCTATAACAATATATACATATATATCAAAGTATGTTCAAAATATATTTACAATACTTTTAATACATTTTGATGTTTTAAGTTTATTAAGTCAGCTGTCCTCGTTAGTAACCTACAACTAGTTGTCCACAGTTAGATATACAGAAATAAATCGATAAATATTATCTTGAATCAATCCACGACCCAGTGTATACGTATCTCAGTATTGATCACAACTTAAACTATATATATATTTTGGAATCAACCTCAACCCTGTATAGCTAACTCCAACATTCACATATAGAGTGTCTATGGTTGTTCCGCAATATATATATATATATATATATATATATATATATATATATATATATATATATATATATATATATATATATATATATATATATATATATATATATATATATATATATATATATATATATATATTTATGGGTCAACATGATAGGTCGAAACATTGTATACGTGTCTATGGTGTAGTGACCCGAACTTTTCCATGTTTATATATATTAATTGAGATTGATGTTTACATGATTAAATGTTTCCAACATGTTAAGCAATCAAACTTGTTAAGACTTGATTAATTGAAATAGGTTTCATATAGACAATTGACCACCCAAGTTGACCGGTGATTCACGAACGTTAAAACTTGTAAAAAAAAAAAACTATATGATGACATATATATGGTTATATATATAGTTAACATGATATTATGATAAGTAAACATATCATTAATTATATTAACAATGAACTACATATGTAAAAACAAGACTACTAACTTAATGATTTTGAGACGAGACATATATGTAACGTTTATCGTTGTAACGACATTTAATGTATATATATCATATTAAGAGATATTCGTACATCATAATATCATGATAATATAATAATTTAAAATCTCTTTTGATATTATAAACATTGGGTTAACAACATTTAACAAGATCGTTAACCTAAAGGTTTCAAAACAACACTTACATGTAACGACTAACGATGACTTAACGACTCAGTTAAAATGTATATACATGTAGTGTTTTAATATGTATTTATACACTTTTGAAAGACTTCAATACACTTATCAAAATACTTCTACTTAACAAAAATGCTTACAATTACATTCTCGTTCAGTTTCATCAACAATTCTACTCGTATGCACCCGTATTCGTACTCGTACAATACACATCTTTTAGATGTATGTACTATTGGTATATACACTCCAATGATCAGCTCTTAGCAGCCCATGTGAGTCACCTAACACATGTGGGAACCATCATTTGGCAACTAGCATGAAATATCTCATAAAATTACAAAAATATGAGTAATCATTCATGACTTATTTACATGAAAACAAAATTACATATCCTTTATATCTAATCCATACACCAACGACCAAAAACACCTACAAACACTTTCATTCTTCAATTTTCTTCATCTAATTGATCTCTCTCAAGTTCTATCTTCAAGTTCTAAGTGTTCTTCATAAATTCCAAAAGTTCTAGTTTCATAAAATCAAGAATACTTTCAAGTTTGCTAGCTCACTTCCAATCTTGTAAGGTGATCATCCAACCTCAAGAAATCTTTGTTTCTTACAGTAGGTTATCATTCTAATACAAGGTAATAATCATATTCAAACTTTGGTTCAATTTCTATAACTATAACAATCTTATTTCAAGTGATGATCTTACTTGAACTTGTTTTCGTGTCATGATTTTGCTTCAAGAACTTTGAGCCATCCAAGGATCCATTGAAGCTAGGTCCATTTTTCTATTTTCCAGTAGGTTCATCCAAGGAACTTAAGGTAGTAATGATGTTCATAACATCATTCGATTCATACATATAAAGCTATCTTATTCGAAGGTTTAAACTTGTAATCACTAGAACATAGTTTAGTTAATTCTAAACTTGTTCGCAAACAAAAGTTAATCCTTCTAACTTGACTTTTAAAATCAACTAAACACATGTTCTATATCTATATGATATGCTAACTTAATGATTTAAAACCTGGAAACACGAAAAACACCGTAAAACTGGATTTACGCCGTCGTAGTAACACCGCGGGCTGTTTTGGGTTAGTTAATTAAAAACTATGATAAACTTTGATTTTAAAGTTGTTATTCTGAGAAAATGATTTTTATTATGAACATGAAACTATATCCAAAAATTATGATTAAACTCAAAGTGGAAGTATGTTTTCTAAAATGGTCATCTAGACGTTGTTCTTTCGACTGAAATGACTACCTTTACAAAAACGACTTGTAACTTATTTTTCCGACTATAAACCTATACTTTTCTGTTTAGATTCATAAAATAGAGTTCAATATGAAACCATAGCAATTTGATTCACTCAAAACGGATTTAAAATGAAGAAGTTATGGGTAAAACAAGATTGGATAATTTTTCTCATTTTAGCTACGTGAAAATTGGTAACAAATCTATTCCAACCATAACTTAATCAACTTGTATTATATATTATGTAATCTTGAGATACCATAGACACGTATACAATGTTTCGACCTATCATGTCGACACATCTATATATATTTCGGAACAACCATAGACACTCTATATGTGAATGTTGGAGTTAGCTATACAGGGTTGAGGTTGATTCCAAAATATATATAGTTTGAGTTGTGATCAATACTGAGATACGTATACACTGGGTCGTGGATTGATTCAAGATAATATTTATCGATTTATTTCTGTACATCTAACTGTGGACAACTAGTTGTAGGTTACTAACGAGGACAGCTGACTTAATAAACTTAAAACATCAAAATATATTAAAAGTGTTGTAAATATATTTTGAACATACTTTGATATATATGTATATATTGTTATAGGTTCGTGAATCAACCAGTGGCCAAGTCTTACTTCCCGACGAAGTAAAAATCTGTGAAAGTGAGTTATAGTCCCACTTTTAAAATCTAATATTTTTGGGATGAGAATACATGCAGGTTTTATAAATGATTTACAAAATAGACACAAGTACGTGAAACTACATTCTATGGTTGAATTATCGAAATCGAATATGCCCCTTTTTATTAAGTCTGGTAATCTAAGAATTAGGGAACAGACACCCTAATTCACGCGAATCCTAAAGATAGATCTATTGGGCCTAACAAACCCCATCCAAAGTACCGGATGCTTTAGTACTTCGAAATTTATATCATATCCGAAGGGTGTCCCGGAATGATGGGGATATTCTTATATATGTATCTTGTTATTGTCGGTTACCAGGTGTTCACCATATGAATGATTTTTATCTCTATGTATGGGATGTGTATTGAAATATGAAATCTTGTGGTCTATTGTTACGATTTGATATATATAGGTTAAACCTATAACTCACCAACATTTTTGTTGACGTTTTAAGCATGTTTATTCTCAGGTGATTATTAAGAGCTTCCGCTGTCGCATACTTAAATAAGGACAAGATTTGGAGTCCATGCTTGTATGATATTGTGTAAAAACTGCATTCAAGAAACTTATTTTGTTGTAACATATTTGTATTGTAAACCATTATGTAATGGTCGTGTGTAAACAGGATATTTTAGATTATCATTATTTGATAATCTACGTAAAGCTTTTTAAACCTTTATTGATGAAATAAAGGTTATGGTTTGTTTAAAAATGAATGCAGTCTTTGAAAAACGTCTCATATAGAGGTCAAAACCTCGCAACGAAATCAATTAATATGGAACGTTTTTAATCAATAAGAACGGGACATTTCAGTTGGTATCCGAGCGTTGGTCTTAGAGAACCAGAAAATTTGCATTAGTGTGTCTTATCGAGTTTGTTAGGATGCATTAGTGAGTCTGGACTTCGACCGTGTTTTCTTTAAAAATGATTGCTTAACATTTTTGTTGGAAACTATATATTTTTAACATATGAATATTATGTGATATATTAATCTCTTAACGTGTTTGATATTATGTGATAGATGTCTACCTCTAGAACAAGTCCCATTGACTCACCTAATAATAATGAAGAGTCAAATGTAAATTGGAATGATTTGTGGACTGATTCACAAGTTCCCGAAGAGGAACCGGAAGAAGAGTCGGAACCGGAAGAAGAATCGGAACCGGAAGAAGAATCGGAACCGGATGAAGAAATAGAACCGGTGGGGGAAATAATAAAACGGTTAAGTAAAAGAAAATCCTCAACCAACCGACCAAAGTTAATTATGGTCAATGGTGTTTCCGCCAAGGAAGCAAAATATTGGGAGGATTACCAATTCTCCGATGAATCGGATTCCGACGAGAATTCCGATGATGTTATAGAAATTACCCCAACTGAATTTAAAAAGGCAAAAGAAAATAATAAGGGAAAGGGCATAAAAATAGAGAAATCTAATTCCAACCCCGATGAACTTTATATGTATCGTCAACCCCCGAAGTCCTTAAGTTGTAACAATGACCCGGGAACCTCTAAACCACCAGGTTTTTCTAAACCAATGTGGACAACGACGGCTCGTATTAGGGGAACATCATATATCCCTAGAAACTTGGCAAAACGAACCAAAACCGAAGAAGAAGAAACGAGCGAGTCGGAATAAGATAGTTGTATTCGTGTGGTGTAATATATGGAATATATTGTTCTTATGCTTTATGATATATGTAAAAATTACTTGTATTAATAAGTATTTTTTTTATGAATCTAACTCTTGTCTATTTTACAGTTTAAAAACACAAAATGGATAGACAACCCAATATTTTAAGAGACCTACCCGGAGACATGATTGATGAAATCTTGTCTAGAGTCGGCCAGAATTCTTCGGCACAACTATTGAAGGCGAGATCAGTTTGTAAGACATTCGAAGAACGTTCCAAGAATGTCTTGGTTTATAAGAGACTTTCGTTTGAAAGATGGGGGATATCACATTGGGAAACCCATAAGTTACGATGTGTTTACTTTGACGCATATATTGCGGGGAACCCAAATGCTATTTTACGCAACGGGTTAAGAAATTATTTTGACTCAATATATCCGAATATTGGACTTCGTGATTTAGAAAAAGCGGCTAACATGCAACATAAAGAAGCATGTTATGCTTACGGATTAGTAATGTTCGCTTCTCACCAAAGTGAGAACAAGAACATCGGGCTACAACTATTAAACAAAACGTTTCCACAAGTGACAGAGTCGGTAATTGGGGTAAGAAATGAGGTTTTTAGATTATTACGGGACTGTTGGACATTACGTAACCCTCGTCCCTTTGACGACGTTACAACACGCTGTCTTATCAACGGCCATAACGGTTATGTTGCACAAGACCAAGGATGGGAAGTAGTCCTAGTAAAACCAGAATGCATGACTTGTTTCTGGACGTATGAATTACGTGTCTTTATTGCCTTTGCTGAACGACTTGTGTACTAGCTAGAATTATCTTCACAACTATCTTGTATCAAAGTTATTGTGTGCTATATTTCATGCTTTATGTAAAATAAGCGGTATTGTAAGTTTGTAAAATATTGTATAAAAGTTTGAACGCGAAATATTATTATAATCAGTTTTTCATATAGAATTGTAGTAGTTGAATTGTATATTAGCTACTAAGTATGAACTTAACGGGTAGGTACTACCCGAATTTAAACTTATAAAACGCTAATATGAAGAAAAAGCTTTTATAAATGAGTTCATATTATGCTGCGAAATACTATTAACTACTCTTAATATTCTGTATGATTAACTTGTTCCATTTAACTATTTTGAAGGAAATGGCACCGACTACTCGACACACCGTGAATATGAATGAAGAGGAATTCCGTACTTTTCTAGCTTCAAACATAGCCGCAGTACAGGCTGCGCTACATACCAACAATAACCTTGGATCTAGCAGTACAGGAAATCGTGTAGGATGCACCTACAAAGAATTCACTGCCTGCAAACCTTTGGAATTTGATGGAACCGAAGGACCGATCGGATTGAAACGGTGGACCGAGAAGGTTGAATCGGTGTTTGCCATAAGTAAGTGTACTGAAGAGGACAAAGTGAAGTACGCTACGCATACCTTCACAGGTTCTGCGTTAACATGGTGGAATACCTATCTAGAGCAAGTGGGACAAGATGATGCGTACGCACTACCGTGGTCAGCATTCAAGCACTTGATGAACGAGAAGTACCGTCCCAGAACCGAGGTCAATAAGCTCAAGACAGAACTTAGAGGGTTACGAACCCAAGGATTTGATATTACCACGTACGAAAGACGATTCACAGAATTGTGCCTATTGTGTCCGGGAGCGTTCGAAGATGAGGAAGAGAAGATCGACGCGTTTGTGAAAGGATTACCGGAAAGAATCCAAGAAGATATAAGTTCACACGAGCCCGCCTCCATACAACAGGCATGTAGAATGGCTCACAAACTCGTGAACCAAATTGAAGAAAGAATTAAAGAACAGACTGCTGAAGAGGCCAATGTGAAGCAAGTCAAAAGAAAGTGGGAGGAAAACGGTGATAAGAATCACCAATACAACAACAACAGCAATTACAACAATAATCGCAACAATTATCCCAACAATCGCAACATCAATCGCAACTACAACAAACGGCCCAACAACAACAACAACAACAACAACAACAACAACAACAACAACTACAACAATCATCCCAACAACAATAATAACCGCAACAACAACAACAATCAGAAGCAACTATGCCAAAGGTGTGAAAAGAATCACTCGGGGTTCTGCACCAAATTTTGCAACAAGTGTAAAAGAAATGGTCATAGCGCGGCGAAGTGTGAGGTCTACGGACCAGGGGTTAATAGAACGAAAGGAACAAATGGTGTCGGAACGAGTAATGGCGGAGCAAGTAGTGTCGGAGCAAGTTATGCCAATGTAGTTTGTTATAAATGTGGAAAACCAGGCCACATTATTAGAAATTGCCCGAACCAGGAGAACACGAATGGACAAGGCCGTGGAAGAGTTTTCAATATTAATGCGGTAGAGGCACAGGAAGACCCGGAGCTTGTTACGGGTACGTTTCTTATTGACAATAAATCTGCTTACGTTTTATTTGATTCGGGTGCGGATAGAAGCTATATGAGTAGAGATTTTTGTGCTAAATTAAGTTGTCCATTGACGCCTTTGGATAGTAAATTTTTACTCGAATTAGCAAATGGTAAATTAATTTCAGCAGATAATATATGTCGGAATCGAGAAATTAAACTGGTTAGCGAAACATTTAAGATTGATTTGATACCAGTAGAGTTAGGGAGTTTTGATGTGATAATCGGTATGGACTGGTTGAAAGAAGTGAAAGCGGAGATCGTTTGTTACAAAAATGCAATTCGCATTATACGAGAAAAAGGAAAACCCTTAATGGTGTACGGAGAAAAGGGCAACACGAAGCTACATCTTATTAGTAATTTGAAGGCACAAAAACTAATAAGAAAAGGTTGCTATGCTGTTCTAGCACACGTCGAGAAAGTACAAACTGAAGAAAAGAGCATCAATGATGTTCCCATTGCAAAAGAATTTCCCGATGTATTTCCGAAAGAATTACCGGGATTACCCCCACATCGATCCGTTGAATTTCAAATAGATCTTGTACCAGGAGCTGCACCAATAGCTCGTGCTCCTTACAGACTCGCACCCAGCGAGATGAAAGAACTGCAAAGCCAATTACAAGAACTTTTAGAGCGTGGTTTCATTCGACCAAGCACATCACCGTGGGGAGCTCCTGTTTTGTTTGTCAAGAAGAAAGATGGTACATTCAGGTTGTGTATCGACTACCGAGAGTTGAACAAACTTACCATCAAGAACCGCTACCCACTACCGAGAATCGACGACTTATTTGATCAACTACAAGGCTCGTCTGTTTATTCAAAGATTGACTTACGTTCCGGGTATCATCAAATGCGGGTGAAAGAAGATGATATTCCAAAGACTGCTTTCAGAACACGTTACGGTCATTACGAGTTTATGGTCATGCCGTTTGGTTTAACTAATGCACCAGCTGTGTTCATGGACCTTATGAACCGAGTGTGTGGACCATACCTTGACAAGTTTGTCATTGTTTTCATTGATGACATACTTATTTACTCAAAGAATGACCAAGAACACGGTGAACATTTGAGAAAGGTGTTAGAAGTATTGAGGAAGGAAGAATTGTACGCTAAGTTTTCAAAGTGTGCATTTTGGTTGGAAGAAGTTCAATTCCTCGGTCACATAGTGAACAAAGAAGGTATTAAGGTGGATCCGGCAAAGATAGAAACTGTTGAAAAGTGGGAAACCCCGAAAACTCCGAAACACATACGCCAGTTTTTAGGACTAGCTGGTTACTACAGAAGGTTCATCCAAGACTTTTCCAGAATAGCAAAACCCTTGACTGCATTAACGCATAAAGGGAAGAAATTTGAATGGAATGATGAACAAGAGAAAGCGTTTCAGTTATTGAAGAAAAAGCTAACTACGGCACCTATATTGTCATTGCCTGAAGGGAATGATGATTTTGTGATTTATTGTGACGCATCAAAGCAAGGTCTCGGTTGTGTATTAATGCAACGAACGAAGGTGATTGCTTATGCGTCTAGACAATTGAAGATTCACGAACAAAATTATACGACGCATGATTTGGAATTAGGCGCGGTTATTTTTGCATTAAAGACTTGGAGGCACTACTTATATGGGGTCAAAAGTATTATATATACCGACCACAAAAGTCTTCAACACATATTTAATCAGAAACAACTGAATATGAGGCAGCGTAGGTGGATTGAATTATTGAATGATTACGATTTTGAGATTCGTTACCACCCGGGGAAGGCAAATGTGGTAGCCGATGCCTTGAGCAGGAAGGATAGAGAACCCATTCGAGTAAAATCTATGAATATAATGATTCATAATAACATTACTACTCAAATAAAGGAGGCGCAACAAGGAGTTTTAAAAGAGGGAAATTTAAAGGATGAAATACCCAAAGGATCGGAGAAGCATCTTAATATTCGGGAAGACGGAACCCGGTATAGGGCTGAAAGGATTTGGGTACCAAAATTTGGAGATATGAGAGAAATGGTACTTAGAGAAGCTCATAAAACCAGATACTCAATACATCCTGGAACGGGGAAGATGTACAAGGATCTCAAGAAACATTTTTGGTGGCCGGGTATGAAAGCCGATGTTGCTAAATACGTAGGAGAATGTTTGACGTGTTCTAAGGTCAAAGCTGAGCATCAGAAACCATCAGGTCTACTTCAACAACCCGAAATCCCGGAATGGAAATGGGAAAACATTACCATGGATTTCATCACTAAATTGCCAAGGACTGCAAGTGGTTTTGATACTATTTGGGTAATAGTTGATCGTCTCACCAAATCAGCACACTTCCTACCAATAAGAGAAGATGAGAAGATGGAGAAGTTAGCACGACTGTATTTGAAGGAAGTCGTCTCCAGACATGGAATACCAATCTCTATTATCTCTGATAGGGATGGCAGATTTATTTCAAGATTCTGGCAGACATTACAGCAAGCATTAGGAACTCGTCTAGACATGAGTACTGCCTATCATCCACAAACTGATGGGCAGAGCGAAAGGACGATACAAACGCTTGAAGACATGCTACGAGCATGTGTTATTGATTTCGGAAACAGTTGGGATCGACATCTACCGTTAGCAGAATTTTCCTACAACAACAGCTACCATTCAAGCATTGAGATGGCGCCGTTTGAAGCACTTTATGGTAGAAAGTGCAGGTCTCCGATTTGTTGGAGTGAGGTGGGGGATAGACAGATTACGGGTCCGGAGATTATACAAGAAACTACCGAGAAGATCATCCAAATTCAACAACGGTTGAAAACCGCCCAAAGTCGACAAAAGAGCTACGCTGACATTAAAAGAAAAGATATAGAATTTGAAATTGGAGAGATGGTCATGCTTAAAGTTTCACCTTGGAAAGGCGTTGTTCGATTTGGTAAACGAGGGAAATTAAATCCAAGGTATATTGGACCATTCAAGATTATTGATCGTGTCGGACCAGTAGCTTACCGACTTGAGTTACCTCAACAACTCACGGCTGTACATAACACTTTCCACGTCTCGAATTTGAAGAAATGTTTTGCTAAAGAATATCTCACTATTCCGTTAGATGAAATCCAAATCAACGAAAAACTCCAATTCATCGAAGAACCCGTCGAAATAATGGATCGTGAGGTTAAAAGACTTAAGCAAAACAAGATACCAATTGTTAAGGTTCGATGGAATGCTCGTAGAGGACCCGAGTTCACCTGGGAGCGTGAAGATCAGATGAAGAAGAAATACCCGCATCTATTTCCAGAAGATTCGTCAACGGCTTCAACAGCTTAAAATTTCGGGACGAAATTTATTTAACGGGTAGGTACTGTAGTGACCCGAACTTTTCCATGTTTATATATATTAATTGAGATTGATGTTTACATGATTAAATGTTTCCAACATGTTAAGCAATCAAACTTGTTAAGACTTGATTAATTGAAATAGGTTTCATATAGACAATTGACCACCCAAGTTGACCGGTGATTCACGAACGTTAAAACTTGTAAAAAAAAAAAACTATATGATGACATATATATGGTTATATATATAGTTAACATGATATTATGATAAGTAAACATATCATTAATTATATTAACAATGAACTACATATGTAAAAACAAGACTACTAACTTAATGATTTTGAGACGAGACATATATGTAACGTTTATCGTTGTAACGACATTTAATGTATATATATCATATTAAGAGATATTCGTACATCATAATATCATGATAATATAATAATTTAAAATCTCTTTTGATATTATAAACATTGGGTTAACAACATTTAACAAGATCGTTAACCTAAAGGTTTCAAAACAACACTTACATGTAACGACTAACGATGACTTAACGACTCAGTTAAAATGTATATACATGTAGTGTTTTAATATGTATTTATACACTTTTGAAAGACTTCAATACACTTATCAAAATACTTCTACTTAACAAAAATGCTTACAATTACATTCTCGTTCAGTTTCATCAACAATTCTACTCGTATGCACCCGTATTCGTACTCGTACAATACACATCTTTTAGATGTATGTACTATTGGTATATACACTCCAATGATCAGCTCTTAGCAGCCCATGTGAGTCACCTAACACATGTGGGAACCATCATTTGGCAACTAGCATGAAATATCTCATAAAATTACAAAAATATGAGTAATCATTCATGACTTATTTACATGAAAACAAAATTACATATCCTTTATATCTAATCCATACACCAACGACCAAAAACACCTACAAACACTTTCATTCTTCAATTTTCTTCATCTAATTGATCTCTCTCAAGTTCTATCTTCAAGTTCTAAGTGTTCTTCATAAATTCCAAAAGTTCTAGTTTCATAAAATCAAGAATACTTTCAAGTTTGCTAGCTCACTTCCAATCTTGTAAGGTGATCATCCAACCTCAAGAAATCTTTGTTTCTTACAGTAGGTTATCATTCTAATACAAGGTAATAATCATATTCAAACTTTGGTTCAATTTCTATAACTATAACAATCTTATTTCAAGTGATGATCTTACTTGAACTTGTTTTCGTGTCATGATTTTGCTTCAAGAACTTTGAGCCATCCAAGGATCCATTGAAGCTAGGTCCATTTTTCTATTTTCCAGTAGGTTCATCCAAGGAACTTAAGGTAGTAATGATGTTCATAACATCATTCGATTCATACATATAAAGCTATCTTATTCGAAGGTTTAAACTTGTAATCACTAGAACATAGTTTAGTTAATTCTAAACTTGTTCGCAAACAAAAGTTAATCCTTCTAACTTGACTTTTAAAATCAACTAAACACATGTTCTATATCTATATGATATGCTAACTTAATGATTTAAAACCTGGAAACACGAAAAACACCGTAAAACTGGATTTACGCCGTCGTAGTAACACCGCGGGCTGTTTTGGGTTAGTTAATTAAAAACTATGATAAACTTTGATTTTAAAGTTGTTATTCTGAGAAAATGATTTTTATTATGAACATGAAACTATATCCAAAAATTATGATTAAACTCAAAGTGGAAGTATGTTTTCTAAAATGGTCATCTAGACGTTGTTCTTTCGACTGAAATGACTACCTTTACAAAAACGACTTGTAACTTATTTTTCCGACTATAAACCTATACTTTTCTGTTTAGATTCATAAAATAGAGTTCAATATGAAACCATAGCAATTTGATTCACTCAAAACGGATTTAAAATGAAGAAGTTATGGGTAAAACAAGATTGGATAATTTTTCTCATTTTAGCTACGTGAAAATTGGTAACAAATCTATTCCAACCATAACTTAATCAACTTGTATTATATATTATGTAATCTTGAGATACCATAGACACGTATACAATGTTTCGACCTATCATGTCGACACATCTATATATATTTCGGAACAACCATAGACACTCTATATGTGAATGTTGGAGTTAGCTATACAGGGTTGAGGTTGATTCCAAAATATATATAGTTTGAGTTGTGATCAATACTGAGATACGTATACACTGGGTCGTGGATTGATTCAAGATAATATTTATCGATTTATTTCTGTACATCTAACTGTGGACAACTAGTTGTAGGTTACTAACGAGGACAGCTGACTTAATAAACTTAAAACATCAAAATATATTAAAAGTGTTGTAAATATATTTTGAACATACTTTGATATATATGTATATATTGTTATAGGTTCGTGAATCAACCAGTGGCCAAGTCTTACTTCCCGACGAAGTAAAAATCTGTGAAAGTGAGTTATAGTCCCACTTTTAAAATCTAATATTTTTGGGATGAGAATACATGCAGGTTTTATAAATGATTTACAAAATAGACACAAGTACGTGAAACTACATTCTATGGTTGAATTATCGAAATCGAATATGCCCCTTTTTATTAAGTCTGGTAATCTAAGAATTAGGGAACAGACACCCTAATTCACGCGAATCCTAAAGATAGATCTATTGGGCCTAACAAACCCCATCCAAAGTACCGGATGCTTTAGTACTTCGAAATTTATATCATATCCGAAGGGTGTCCCGGAATGATGGGGATATTCTTATATATGTATCTTGTTATTGTCGGTTACCAGGTGTTCACCATATGAATGATTTTTATCTCTATGTATGGGATGTGTATTGAAATATGAAATCTTGTGGTCTATTGTTACGATTTGATATATATAGGTTAAACCTATAACTCACCAACATTTTTGTTGACGTTTTAAGCATGTTTATTCTCAGGTGATTATTAAGAGCTTCCGCTGTCGCATACTTAAATAAGGACAAGATTTGGAGTCCATGCTTGTATGATATTGTGTAAAAACTGCATTCAAGAAACTTATTTTGTTGTAACATATTTGTATTGTAAACCATTATGTAATGGTCGTGTGTAAACAGGATATTTTAGATTATCATTATTTGATAATCTACGTAAAGCTTTTTAAACCTTTATTGATGAAATAAAGGTTATGGTTTGTTTAAAAATGAATGCAGTCTTTGAAAAACGTCTCATATAGAGGTCAAAACCTCGCAACGAAATCAATTAATATGGAACGTTTTTAATCAATAAGAACGGGACATTTCATATGGTATCTCAAGATTACATAATATACAATATAAGTTGATTAGATTATGGTTGGAATAGATTTATTACTAACTTTCACGTAGGTAAAATGAGTAGTTTTTATCAATCTTGTTTTGCTCGCCATTTCTTCGTTTCTAATCCGTTTTGAGTGATTCCAGTGGCCACGGTTTTGTATTGAACTTAACTTTATGAATCTAAATAGAAAAAGTATAAGTTTATAGTCAGAAATACAAGTTACAAGTCGTTTTTGAAAGAGGTAGTCATTTCCGTCGAAAGAATGACATCTTGATGACCATTTTGAAAAACATACTTTCACTTTGAGTTTAACCATGATTTTTGGATATAGTTTCATGTTCATAAGAAAAATCATTTTTCCAGAAGTATAGCTTTTAAATCAAAGTTATTTTTATCTTTTAATTATCCCAACCAAAACAGCCCCCGGTTTTACTACGACGGCGTATATCCAGTTTTATGGTGTTTATCGTGTTTCCGGGTTTTAAATCATTAAGTTAGCATATCATATAGATATAGAACATGTGTTTAGTTGATTTTAAAAGTCTAGTTAGAAGGATTAACTTTATTTGCGAACAAGTTTAGAATTAACTAAACTATGTTCTAGTGATTACAAGTTTATAACGTTGAATAAGACAGCTTTTTATGTATGAATCGAATAATGCTATGAACATCATTACTACCTCAAGTTCCTTGGATAAATCTACTGGAAATTAGAAAAATGGATCTAGCTTCAAAGGATCCTTGGATGGCTTGAAAGTTCTTGAAGCAGAATCATGACACGAAATCAATTTCAAGTAAGATTTCCACTCGAAATAAGATTGTTATAGTTATAGAAATTGAATTAAAGTTTGAATATGATTATTACCTTGTATTAGAAATATAACCTACTATAAGTAACAAAGGTTTCTTGATCTTGGATGATTACTTGGAATGGATTTAGAAAACTTGGAAGTAAACTTGCAATCTTGGAAGTATTCTTGATTTTATGAAACTAGAACTTTTAGAATTTATGAAGAACACTTAGAACTTTAAGATAGAACTTGAGAGAGATCAATTAGATGAAGAAAATTAAAGAATGAAAGTGTTTGTAGGTGTTTTTGGTCGTTGGTGTATGGATTAGATATAAAGGATATGTAATTTTATTTTCATGTAAATAAGTCATGAATAATTACTCATATTTTTGTAATTTTATGAGATATTTCATGCTAGTTTCCAAATGATGGTTCCTACATGTGTTAGGTGACTCACATGAGCTGCTAAGAGCTGATCATTGGAGTGTATATACCAATAGTACATACATCTAAAAGCTGTGTATTGTACGAGTACGAATACGGGTGCATACGAGTAGATTTGTTGATGAAACTGAACGAGGATGTAATTGTAAGCATTTTTGTTAAGTAGAAGTATTTTGATAAGTGTCTTGAAGTCTTTCAAAAGTGTATGAATACATATTAAAACACTACATGTATATACATTTTAACTGAGTCGTTAAGTCATCGTTAGTCGTTACATGTAAATGTTGTTTTGAAACCTTTAGGTTAACGATCTTGTTAAATGTTGTTAACCCAATGTTTATAATATCAAATGAGATTTTAAATTATTATATTATCATGATATTATGATGTACGAATATCTCTTAATATGATCTATATACATTAAATGTCGTTACAACGATAATCGTTACATATATGTCTCGTTACAAAATCATTAAGTTAGTAGTCTTATTTTTACATATGTAGTTCATTGTTAATACACTTAATGATATATTTACTTATCATTTAACATAATTAACCAAGTGTATCAATATCTTAATATGATTCATATGTACCTAGTAAGACGTTATAACGATAATCGTTATATATATCTTTTCGAGTTTCTTAATTTAATAGTCTCATCTTTATGTATATAACTCATTGTTAAAATACCTAATGAGATACATACTTATAATAAAATCATGTTAACTATATATATAACCATATATATGTCATCGTATAGTTTTTACAAGTTTTAACGTTCGTGAATCACCGGTCAACTTGGGTGGTCATTTGTCTATATGAAACCTATTCCAATTAATCAAGTCTTAATAAGTTTGATTGCTTAACATGTTGGAAACAATTAATCATGTAAATATCAATTTCATTTTATATATATAAACATGGAAAAGTTCGGGTCACTACAGTACCTACCCGTTAAATAAATTTCGTCCCGAAATTTTAAGCTGTTGAAAGTGTTGACGAATCTTCTAGAAATAGATGCTGGTATTTCTTCTTCATCTGATCTTCACGCTCCCAGGTGAACTCGGGTCCTCTACGAGCATTCCATCGAACCTTAACAATCGGTATCTTGTTTTGTTTAAGTCTCTTAACCTCACGATCCATTATTTCGACGGGTTCTTCAATGAATTGAAGTTTTTCATTGATTTGGATTTCGTCCAATGGAATAGTGAGATCTTCTTTAGCAAAACATTTCTTCAAATTTGAGACGTGGAAAGTGTTATGTACAGCCGCGAGTTGTTGAGGTAGCTCCAGTTGGTAAGCTACTAGTCCGACACGATCTATAATCTTGAATGGTCCAATGTACCTTGGATTTAGTTTCCCCCGTTTACCAAATCGAACAACGCCTTTCCAAGGTGAAACCTTAAGCATGACCATTTCTCCAATTTCAAACTCTTTATCTTTTCTTTTACTGTCCGCGTAGCTCTTTTGTCGACTCTGGGCGGTTTTCAATCTTTGTTGAATTTGGATGATTTTCTCGGTAGTTTCTTGTATTATCTCCGGACCCGTAATCTGTCTATCCCCCACTTCATTCCAACAAATCGGAGACCTGCACTTTCTACCATAAAGTGCCTCAAACGGCGCCATCTCAATACTAGAATGATAACTGTTGTTGTAGGAAAATTCTGCTAACGGTAGGTGTCGATCCCAACTGTTTCCGAAATCAATAACACATGCTCGTAGCATGTCTTCAAGCATTTGTATCGTCCTTTCGCTCTGCCCATCAGTTTGTGGATGATAGGCAGTACTCATGTCTAGATGAGTTCCTAATGCTTGCTGTAATGTCTGCCAGAATCTTGAAATAAATCTGCCATCCCTATCATAGATAATAGAGATTGGTATTCCATGTCTGGAGATGACTTCCTTCAAATACAGTCGTGCTAACTTATCCATCTTGTCATCTTCTCTTATTGGCAGGAAGTGTGCTGATTTGGTGAGACAATCAACTATTACCCAAATAGTATCAAAACCACTTGCAGTCCTTGGCAATTTAGTGATGAAATCCATGGTAATGTTTTTCCATTTCCATTCTGGGATTTCGGGTTGTTGAAGTAGACCTGATGGTTTCTGATGCTCAGCTTTGACCTTAGAACACGTCAAACATTCTCCTACGTATTTAGCAACATCGGCTTTCATACCCGGCCACCAAAAATATTTCTTGAGATCCTTGTACATCTTCCCCGTTCCAGGATGTATTGAGTATCTGGTTTTATGAGCTTCTCTAAGTACCATTTCTCTCATATCTCCAAATTTTGGTACCCAAATCCTTTCAGCCCTATACCGGGTTCCGTCTTCCCAAATATTAAGATGCTTCTCCGATCCTTTGGGTATTTCATCGTTTAAATTTCCCTCTTTTAAAACTCCTTGTTGCGCCTCCTTTATTTGAGTAGTAAGGTTATTGTGAATCATTATATTCATAGATTTTACTCGAATGGGTTCTCTGTCCTTCCTGCTCAAGGCGTCGGCTACCGCATTTGCCTTCCCCGGGTGGTAACGAATCTCAAAGTCGTAATCATTCAACAATTCAATCCACCTACGCTGCCTCATATTCAGTTGTTTCTGATTAAATATGTGTTGAAGACTTTTGTGGTCGGTATATATAATACTTTTAACCCCATATAAGTAGTGCCTCCAAGTCTTTAATGCAAAAACAACCGCGCCTAATTCCAAATCATGCGTCGTATAATTTTGTTCGTGAATCTTCAATTGTCTAGACGCATAAGCAATCACCTTCATTCGTTGCATTAATACACAACCGAGACCTTGCTTTGATGCGTCACAATAAATCACAAAATCATCATTCCCTTCAGGCAATGACAATATAGGTGCCGTAGTTAGCTTTTTCTTCAATAACTGAAACGCCTTCTCTTGTTCATCCTTCCATTCAAATTTCTTCCCTTTATGCGTTAATGCAGTCAAGGGTTTTGCTATTCTGGAAAAGTCTTAGATGAACCTTCTGTAGTAACAAGCTAGTCCTAAAAACTGGCGTATGTGTTTCAGAGTTTTCGGGGTTTCCCACTTTTCAACAGTTTCTATCTTTGCCGGATCCACCTTAATACCTTCTTTATTCACTATGTGACCGAGGAATTGAACTTCTTCCAACCAAAATGCACACTTTGAAAATTTAGCGTACAATTCTTCCTTCCTCAATACTTCTAACACCTTTCTCAAATGTTCACCGTGTTCTTGGTCATTCTTTGAGTAAATAAGTATGTCATCAATGAAAACAATGACAAACTTGTCAAGGTATGGTCCACACACTCGGTTCATAAGGTCCATGAACACAGCTGGTGCATTAGTTAAACCAAATGGCATGACCATAAACTCGTAATGACCGTAACGTGTTCTGAAAGCAGTCTTTGGAATATCATCTTCTTTCACCCGCATTTGATGATACCCGGAACGTAAGTCAATCTTTAAATAAACAGACAAGCCTTGTAGTTGATCAAATAAGTCGTCGATTCTCGGTAGTAGGTAGCGGTTCTTGATGGTAAGTTTGTTCAACTCTCGGTAGTCGATACATAACCTGAATGTACCATCTTTCTTCTTGACAAACAAAATAGGAGCTCCCCACGGTGATGTGCTTGGTCGAATGAAACCACGCTCTAAAAGTTCTTGTAATTGGCTTTGCAGTTTTTTCATCTCGCTGGGTGCGAGTCTGTAAGGAGCACGAGCTATTGGTGCAGCTCCTGGCACAAGATCTATTTGAAATTCAACGGATCGATGTGGGGGTAATCCCGGTAATTCTTTCGGAAATACATCGGGAAATTCTTTTGCGACGGGAACATCATTGATGCTCTTTTCTTCAGTTTGTACTTTCTAGACGTGTGCTAGAATAGCATAGCAACCTTTTCTTATTAGTTTTTGTGCTTTCAAATTACTAATAAGATGTAGCTTCGTGTTGCCCTTTTCTCCGTACACCATTAAGGGTTTTCCTTTTTCTCGTATAATGCGAATTGCATTTTTGTAACAAACGATCTCTGCTTTCACTTCTTTCAACCAGTCCATACCGATTATCACATCAAAACTCCCTAACTCTACTGGTATCAAGTCAATCTTAAATGTTTCGCTAACCAGTTTAATTTCTCGATTCCGACATATATTATCTGCTGAAATTAATTTACCATTTGCTAATTCGAGTAAAATTTACTATCCAAAGGCGTCAATGGACAACTTAATTTAGCACAAAAATCTCTACTCATATAGCTTCTATCCGCACCCGAATCAAATAAAACGTAAGCAGATTTATTGTCAATAAGAAACGTACCTGTAACAAGCTCCGGGTATTCCTGTGCCTCTGCCGCATTAATATTGAAAACTCTTCCGCGGCCTTGTCCATTCGTGTTCTCCTGGTTCGGGCAATTTCTAATAATGTGGCCCGGTTTTCCACATTAATAACAAACTACATTGGTATAACTTGCTCCGACACTACTTGCTTCGCCATTACTCGTTCCGACACCATTTGTTCCTTTCGTTCTGTTAACCCCTGGTCCGTAAACCTCACACTTCGCCGCGCTATGACCATTTCTTTTACACTTTTTGCAAAATTTGGTGCAGAACCCCGAGTGATACTTTTCACACCTTTGGCATAGCTGCTTCTGATTGTTGTTGTTGTTGTTGTTGTTGCGGTTATTATTGTTATTAAGATGATTGTTGTAGTTGCTGTTGTTGTTGTTGTTGTTGTTGGGCCATTTGTTGTAGTTGCGATTGATGTTGCGATTGTTAGGATAGTTGTTGCGATTATTGTTGTAATTGCTGTTGTTGTATTGGTGATTCTTATCACCGTTTTCCTCCCACTTTCTTTTGACTTGCTTCACATTGGCCTATTCAGCAGTCTGTTCTTTAATTCTTTCTTCAATCTGGTTCACTAGTTTGTGAGCCATTCTACATGCCTGTTGTATGGAGGCGGGCTGATAATGCTAAAAACGAACATATATTTCATAGCATTATTCCTCAAGAAAGACAAGCTTTTAGTTGCAATTGTTCTATTTACAAGTGATATTCGTTTAAATAATAAAAGGTGAAGACAAAAGACAGATTCGACGAATTGAAGACGCAAACGACCAAAAAGCTCAAAAGTACAAAAGACAATCAAAGAGGTTCCAATTATTGATAAGAAACGTCTCGAAATTACAAGAGTACAAGATTCAAAACACAAAGTACAAGATATTAAATTGTACGCAAGGACGTTCAAAAATTCGGAACCGGGACCAGAGTCAACTCTCAACGCTCGACGCAACGGACTAAAAATTACAAGTTAATTATATATATAAATATAATATAATATATAATTAATTATATATATATTATATTTATAAAATAAATCGTCGGCAAACAAAGAGCCAAAAGCTGGTGAGCTGTATTCACAAACTCCGTGACTCGCGGAGTTTGAAGGCAAAATGGGCCGCGAGTCGCGGAGCCCCAAAGTTTGAAACTCCCTATAAAAGCAAACGAATTCTGATCGCAAAATATAACATATATCTATCTCTCTCTCAATATATACGTAATATATATATATAATTTATATTTTAATTTTAATTTTAATTTTAAATCCTAATAATAAGGGTATGTAGCAATTGTTGTAAGGGTGTAAGTCGAAATTCTGTCCGTGTAACGCTACGCTATTTTTAATCATTGTAAGTTATGTTCAACCTTTTTAATTTAATGTCTCGTAGCTAAGTTATTATTATGCTTATTTAATCCAAAGTAATCATGATGTTGGGCTAATTACTAAAATTGGGTAATTGGGCTTTGTACCATAATTGGGGTTTGGACAAAAGAACGACACTTGTGGAAATTAGACTATGGTCTATTAATGTGCTTTATATTTGTTTAACTAAATGATAATTTGTTAATGTTAATATAAAGATTTACAATTGGGCGTCCCTATAAATTACCATATACACTCGATCGGACACGATGGGCGGGGTATTTATATGTACGAATAATCGTTCATTTAACCGGACACGGGAATGGATTAATAGCCACTTGAATAATTAAAACAGGGGTGAAATTATGTACAAGGACACTTGGTATAATTGATAACAAAATATTAAAACCTTGGGTTACACTCAGTCGACATCCTGGTGTAATTATTAAACAAAGTATTAAAATCTTGTTACAGTTTAAGTCCCCAATTAGTTGGAATATTTAACTTCGGGTATAAGAATAATTTGACGAGGACACTCGCACTTTATATTTATGACTGATGGACTGTTATGGACAAAAACCAGACGGACATATTAAATAATCCAGGACAAAGGACAATTAACCCATGGGCATAAAACTAAAATCAACACGTCAAACATCATGATTACGGAAGTTTAAATAAGCATAATTCTTTTATTTCATATTTAATTTCCTTTATTTTATATTTAATTGCACTTCTAATTATCGCATTTTTATTGTTATTGTATTTAATTGCACTTTTAATTATCGTACTTTTTAATTATCGCAAGTTTATTTTATCGCACTTTTATTATTCGCAATTTCATTATCGTTATTTACTTTACGCTTTAATTTAAGTCTTGTATTTATTTTTAATATTTCACATTTGGTTTTAACTGCGACTAAAGTTTTAAAATCGACAAACCGGTCATTAAACGGTAAAAACCCCCCTTTATAATAATAATATTACTTATATATATATTTGTATTTTTATAAAAGTAAACTAATATAGCGTTAAGCTTTGATTAAAAGATTCCCTGTGGAACGAACCGGACTTACTAAAAACTACACTACTGTACGATTAGGTACACTGCCTATAAGTGTTGTAGCAAGGTTTAAGTATATCCATTCTATGAATAAATAAATATCTTGTGTAAAATTGTATCGTATTTAATAGTTTTTCCTGCTAAAAATTAATAGTATTTTATACCCCTCTGCTAAAACATCAAGTTGTTTTTGGTGCCGCTGCCGGGGAATCGCTTAAAAGCCGGAAGCGCAACGCTAATATAAAAAAAAAAAAAAGATTTTTAGTTTACTTTTATTAAAATTCGTTTTTATAAAAATACGTTTTAAATATTCGAAAATATAAAAAGAAAAACAAAAATATAAATATTTTTAGAAGTTTGATAAATATTTAAGTTTTATAAAGTTTCTTTAGTTTGTAAAAATATAAGTTTTATTTAATTTATTTTATAAATATATTTTATAAATATAAAAAACCGAAAAAAAAGACCGAAAAAAAATATAAATATATATAAATTTTTTTTTTTTTTAGATTGTTATAAAGTATTTTATTTTTATCTTAGTTATTAAAGATAAGTTTTATTTAAATTATATAAATATTTTAATTAAATTAAAAATAGAAAAATAAAAAATATATATATATATATATAAATATAAATAAAAAACAGAAACCGAACGATTTTAGCCTGGTACACGTTTGAAAATACAAACCCCGCGACTTGCGGGGGTTTTTAACTGAAAACACCGCGACTCGAGGAGCCGTCTGACACGGGCACAAAGAAGCCCTAATCAGGCATTAATTACGGTGTAATTATCATTATTATTATTATTTAATTAAAAACCCTAAATAGGTTTTATTTATTTATTAATTAGTTTAGTTTATTTATTTAATTTGTTTTATTTAGTTTTAATTAGTTTAATTAGTTTAAAAAAGTAATACTTTTATAAAATAAATAATATAAAAATAATATTTTTATAAAAATTGTATTTTTACAACTTTTAGTTTATTTTTATATTTTGTCCCTTTTTAATTGTTTTAGCGTAATATTTGTATATTTAGCTCATATTTAATTTTAAACTTAGTTTTTGCAATAGTTATTTTTACTTCTAGATTTTTAGGCTTTGCCGTAAAATCCCTTAAGTGCTTTTTCTTTAGACTAAGATTTAGGTGCTTTAGAATTTTGCGACGCCGTTTTAAGTTTTAGTACCTTTATAAGATATTGCCATTTGGGATATAGTTTTTCCTGTAAGCTTTAATATTTTTAGACGACTTTTACCTATGTATCAATTATCATTCCAATTAGTAATCTCAATTTGCGATTATAATTTTAAGTTAGTTGTAGTAATAAGGTTAGGTTAGTCAAGTATTTTTAAGCTTTATAAGTTTCTTTTATTTTTCCGTCACCTTTTATTTTTCAACCAATTTTCTTTTTCGACCTTTTTCGACGAACTCTTTTTCTTTCTTATTTCTCGCTATTCTAGTTTTAGGACATAGATTTTTATTCTACTTCTTATCTAAATTTCTTAAAATTACGAAAATTTATTTTAAGTGGTTAAATTGATAGACATCAAAATTTTCTGGTTCGTAGTAATAGTTGGATTTGTACGTGGACCGGGTTATTGGAGCCAAACAGTCCTCAATTATATTGAGACCAAACGAATCCTGCCCCTCTGCTGCATCTTTTGGCTATTCGAAACGTGGGCAAAATCAGAAAAGTCTATTGATTGGATAACTTATTATAATTTTTCTTTCCTTTTTAAAACTAATAGGATATTCAGTGAATGCACCGAGCAAGACGTTCACCACCTTTTGTACGTTCACCACCTGTAACTAGATCAAGACATTTAGCAAATATTACTGCCGTTGATTTTTCTTTAGAATCGTCATCCAGTCGACCAAGTACTCCAGTTCAAATTTTCGATAATCCATTTTTTGAACCCGACCTCACAATTGAGAATCCGGAGAATATTCAGGAACGGTTCATAGATCCTGAACCACTAAACTTTCCTCCGGAACCACCAATCATTCAAACAGAGATTGTTGAGGAACGAACCATTAAATCAGAATCCTCTAGTGATTCTGATTCAACAAATTCAATTATGGAGAATCTGGAACCTTTAAGTATGGAAGACCGAATGAGAGCTAAACGCACTGGCCAAGGTCATGCAATAACTCATCCAGACATTAATGCGCCAGATTATGAAATCAAAGGACAAATTCTACACATGGTGACTAATCAATGCCAATTTAGTGGTGCGCCGAAGGAAGATCCAAATGAACATTTACGTACCTTTAATAGGATCTGCACACTATTTAAAATCCGAGAAGTGGAGGATGAACAGATATATCTCATGTTATTTCCTTGGACTTTAAAGGGAGAAGCCAAAGATTGGTTGGAATTGTTACCTGAAGGGGCGATTGATACATGGGACGTTTTAGTTGAAAATTTTCTTAAACAATTCTTTCCTGCATCTAAAGCCGTAAGACTTCAAGGAGAAATTGTTACGTTCACACAGAAACCAAATGAAACTCTATATGAGGCGTGGACTAGATTTGGAAAGTTGTTAAGACGATGTCCGCAACATGGTTTAGATACCTGTCAAATAGTACAAATATTCTACCAAGGATGCGACATCACTACAAGAAAAGACATAGATATAGCAGCTGGTGGTTCTATTATGAAAAAAACCGAAACTGATGCTTACAAAATTATTGATAACACTGCTTCCCACTCACATGAGTGGCACCAAGAAAAAGATATCGTTAGATCATCTAAAGCAGCTAGAGCCGATTCTAGCCATGACTTAGATTCCATTTCCGCAAAGATAAATGCTGTCGAGAGACGAATGGAAAAGATGACTAAGGATATTCACTCAATACGAATTAGTTATGAGCAGTGTGGAGGACCACATTTGACAAAAGATTGTCTCAGTATTGAATTAACAATGGAACAAAGAGAGAATATTTCATACATAAACCAAAGGCCTGGAAATAATTATCAGAATAATTATCAACCGCCAAGACCAATTTACAATCAAAACCAGAATTATAACAGAAATATTCCATACAACAACCAACAAGGTCCTAGCAATCAACAAGTATCCAATAATACTTACAATCAGCAAAGACCTAATTTTCAAAACAAACCACCACAACAAACCGATGATAAAAAGCCGAATTTAGAAGACATAATGACGAAGCTAGTTGAAACTCAAACGCAGTTTTTCACATCTCAGAAACAAACCAATGAACAAAATGCTCAAGCATTTAGAAATCAACAAGCTTCTATTCAAAATCTGGAACAAGAAGTATGTAACCTAGCAAGGTTAATAGGTGAAAGAAAACCGGGAAGTCTACCTAGTGATACAAATGCTAACCCCCGGAATGAAACAGCTAAAGCCATTACCACAAGAAGTGGTACAACACTTAAACCACCGAAAATACCTGTAACTTCTGATGAAGCTATTCCTACTCCACAAGAACCACAACCTGATCAAGATAAGGAAAAAGAACCGGTAGTTGAAAAGGTTAATGAAGATAACACAGTTAAGGCTAAACCTTATGTTAAACCATACCAACCACCACGTCCTTACCCGAGTAAAATGAAGAAAGAGAAACTTGAAGCCTAGCAATCTAAATTTTTGGATATGTTTAAACAGATAAATGTAAATCTTCCTTTCATTGATGTGATTTCAGGAATGCCTAGATATGCTAAATTCTTGAAAGATCTAATCTCAAATAGAAAGAAAATGGAAGAACTCTCGGCTGTTACTATGAATGCTAATTGTTCAGCAGTGCTGTTGAATAAGATACCAGAAAAATTATCTGATCCAGGAAGTTTCACAATTCCATGTTTTCTGGGTAGTCTTAGTTCAATAGAAGCATTGGCAGACTTAGGTGCTAGTATAAATCTAATGCCGTATTCACTATACGCTAAACTAGACCTTGGAGAATTGAAACCAACCAGAATAAGCATACAACTAGCCGATAGATCAATAAAATATCCTAGAGGGATAATGGAGAACATGCTAGTCAAAGTTGGTACTTTAGTATTTCCAGTAGATTTTGTTGTTTTGGACATGGAAGAAGATTCTCAAGTTCCTCTCCTATTAGGAAGACCATTCTTAAACACGGCTAAAGCAATGATAGACGTGTTCGGTAAGAAATTGACCCTAAGTATAGAGGACGAGAGTGTTACCTTTTCAGTTGATAGAGCAATGCAACAACCGCAATCTGCAGATGATACATGTTATTATATTCAAACTATAGATGCACATGCAGAATTATTAGAAGAATTTCCAGAATTACAAGGAACAGGAGAATGTTCTTTAGGAGAAGGTAATGAACCAATTGATGAAGCTGAAATGTTAGCTACACTTATAGCTAATGGATATGAACCAACAACAGAAGAAATTCAAATGCTAAAAGAAGAAGACAGATATCGATACAAATCATCGATAGATGAACCTCCGAAATTAGAGTTAAAGCCACTTCCAAACCATTTGGAATACGCTTATTTACATGGTGAATCTGAATTACCTGTAATAATATCGTCTTCTCTTACTGAAAATGAGAAATCATAACTCATTTCTGTGTTGAAAGCTCATAAACCAGCCATTGCATGGACGATTCATGATATTAAAGGAATAAGTCCTTCGTATTGCACACATAAAATCCTTATGGAAGAAGGTCATAAAACGTATGTGCAACGCCAACGAAGACTAAATCCTAATATGCAAGATGTAGTTAAGAAAGAGATTATTAAACTGCTAGATGCAGGTTTAATTTATCCAATTTCTGATAGTCCATGGGTAAGCCCAGTTCAATGCGTGCCTAAGAAGGGTGGCATGACTGTCATTACAAATGAGAAAAATGAGCTTATTCCTACTAGGACTGTAACAGGATGGCGTGTGTGTATTGATTATAGAAAATTAAATGACGCCACCAGAAAAGATCACTTTCCCTTACCTTTCATAGATCAAATGTTGGAAAGATTAGCCGGAAATAGTTACTATTGTTTTCTAGATGGATTTTCCGGATATTTTCAAATTCCAATAGCACCCGAAGACCAAGAGAAAACCACATTCGCGTGCCCTTATGGTACTTTTGCTTACAAACGCATGTCATTTGGACTTTGCAACGCCCCTGCAACCTTTCAAAGGTGTATGATGGCGATTTTTCACGACATGATAGAAGAATGCATAGAAGTTTTCATGGATGACTTTTCAGTCTTTTGTGATACATTTGAATCATGTCTAGTTAATCTGGAACGAATGCTTATTAGATGCGAACAATCAAATCTAGTACTTAATTGGGAGAAATGCCATTTCATGGTTAAAGAAGGCATCGTTCTTGGACATAAAATTTCAAAAGAAGGAATTGGAGTGGATAGAGCTAAAGTAGATGTAATTGCTAAACTTCCACATCCCACCAATGTTAGAGGAGTTAGGAGTTTTCTAGGGCATGCCGGTTTTTACCGACGTTTCATAAAAGATTTTTCTAAAATTGCCACTCCTATGAATAAACTCCTAGAAAAGGATGCTCCATTCATCTTTTCAGATGAGTGTATCAAATCTTTTAATATTCTTAAAGAGAAACTCACTAATGCGCCGATCATGTTAACACCAAATTGGAATCTACCATTTGAACTAATGTGCGATGCAAGTGATTTTGCAATGGGAGCCGTTTTAGGACAAAGGATTGAAAAACGATTTCAACCTATATATTATGCTAGTAAGACGTTACAAGGAGCACAAACGAACTATACAACTACTGAAAAAGAACTCCTTGCTATTGTCTTTGCTTTTGACAAATTTCGTTCACATCTCGTTCTAGCAAAAACGGTGGTCTATACCGACCATTCTGCTCTTAGATACCTATTTTCAAAACAAGATGCTAAACCAAGATTAATCCGTTAGATCTTACTCTTACAAGAGTTTGATATTGAAATCCGAGATAAAAGAGGAGCAGAAAATCTCGCCGCTGATCATCTTTCTCGTCTTGAAAATCCCGAATTAGAAGTTCTAAATGAATCGGCCATACAAGACAACTTTCCTGATGAATATCTATTGAAGATAGATTATAAAGAAATTCCATGGTTTGCAGACTATGCAAACTACTTAGTTTGTGGATTCCTTGAAAAAGAATTATCGTACCAAAGACGAAAGAAATTCTTCAGTGATATAAAACACTATTTTTGGGAAGATCCACACCTGTTTAAAAGTTGTCCCGATGGAATAATACGCCGATGTGTATTTGGAGATGAAGCTAGTAAAATATTAAACCATTGTCACACAGGACCAACAGGAGGGCATTATGGGCCTCAACTAACAGCAAGAAAAGTTTATGATGCTGGATTCTATTGGCCTACAATTTACAAAGACGCACACCTTCTTTGCAAATCCTGTGATGCTTTTCAAAGGGCCGGAAAAATAAGTCAACGTGATGAAATGCCACAAAATGTCATCCAAGTATGTGAAGTATTTGACATTTGGGGTATTGACTTTATGGGTCCATTTCCAAAATCTCATAATAATCTATATATACTCGTAGCCATTGATTATGTATCTAAATGGGCAGAAGCACAAGCTCTCCCAACTAACGATGCACGAGTTGTAGTCAACTTTTTAAAACGTCTTTTTGCAAGGTTTGAAACACCGAAAGCTTTAATAAGTGATCGGGGAACTCATTTCTGTAATAATCAACTTGAGAAAGTTCTTAAAAGATATGGAGTAACTCATAAAATCTCCACCGCATATCATCCACAAATAAGTGGACAAGTTGAAAATACCAACCGAGCTTTAAAACGTATTCTAGAGAAAACCGTAGGATCAAATCCGAAGGAATGGTCCATTAAATTAGAGGATGCACTCTGGGCTTTTAGAACAGCCTACAAAACTCCAATTGGAACCACACCTTTTAGACTTGTTTATGGAAAAGCATGTCATCTTCCAGTAGAAATTGAACACAAAGCATTTTGGGCTTTGAAGACATGTAATCTTGATTTACATGAAGCCGGACGTCTACGGTTAAGTCAACTAAACGAATTAGAAGAATTAAGACATGAAGCATACGAAAATTCATTAATCTATAAAGAAAGAACGAAGAAATGGCATGATAAAAGAATCAGAAGTTCAAAAGAATTTAAAGAAGGAGACAGAGTTCTTCTTTTCAATTCACGATTCAAGCTATTTCCTGGAAAATTGAAATCAAGATGGTCTGGACCATTCATAGTCAAAAGAGTTTTCCCATACGGAATGATAGAATTAATAAATTCAAATGGGATTGAATTTAAAGTTAATGGTCACAGAGTTAAACACTACATAGATAGTCCGATGGAAGTCGACAACGAAGTTAATCACAATTTCGACACCACAGCTAGCTAAGTGTGGGGAGAATCAAGTCTTTAAAGGATAATATGTATTTCTGTTAGAGTTAGATTGTCTGTTTTCGTGTAGTTCTCGAAAATGGAATCCGAATGGTCTTTCCCTAGCAGACCCTAAAGAACTAGTCTTCTCCCCCCATTCTGAATTTTTATTTTTCTTTAGGAAATGAAGACTGCCTGTGAACTAAACCATGGTCTAATGCTACACGCTTTGATCACTAAACGTAATAATGACACACTTCTGAGTGAAATAGTATCAGTAATCAGAGAAAGAATGGACGGAGTTAGAAAAGAATCCAGATGCGAAGATAATAAGTTACAATTTGGTAAAGGAAAATCAAGATCCGCAGCGAAAAGAAGAGCACGACACCTAGAAAGATGTCACAAATGCGGAAAATGGTCACATGGAGGTAAATGTTCAAATAATCAAACCTATTCAAACACCGAATTTGTTACTTTATGCAGAGACGGACCGTTCATATGTTTAGAAGAAAAGACACTGAATGCTCGAGGTTACGCCTATGTAGCTATAGAAAACCAATTAAACCGACTATCTTATGAATGGGATAGATCATATAACTAAGAATACTATCTCACAGGTAAGTCTGTACAGTCTTTATTTTTATTTTTATTTTTAACCTTTTGATAATAAACGCTAATTTGTTCGCTATAAAGTATTAAATTGGTATTAAATAAAATTAGGTTTGGCGACCGAAATTATTGATATCATACAAAAATTTATTACATCACTGCGAAATTTAAAGTTTATTCTTAAGGTATAAATATCTTTAATCAATCAACCCAAAATATTTCAAAAATTCGTCATGAGTTAAATTAGGTCTTGGAACCGAAATTACTTTACCGAAAAGAGGGGCGCATATTTTTTGATAATATTTGATTGATTAAAGTGGGATAAAAAGCCAAAAAGATTTTTAATTTTATTTTTACCATGTTTTTAAAATTAATATTTAAATCTTAAATTAATATTGTAAACCTTGTAAAAACAATATATTTAAAATTGTAAATATTTGAAAAATTAATATAAGTTTGGTGTGAATTTATAATATGAATTTTTAAATTAAGTTTGGTGTGAATTTTTAATTTTTAAAATATGAATTTTAATTTTATGCATTTTAAATTTTAAGTTTGGTGAGAATTTTTAATATTAATTTTGAATTTTATATTTAAATTGTGTGAATTTAAAAACAAAAATTTACTTTATCTCATTAAGTTAAAAATATGATTTTTAAAATTCGTCGTAAGTTGAAGACTAGGTCGTTGAACCGAAATTGCTTTACCCAAGAGAGGGACGAGAACTTTTATTATCATTATTTTTAATCTTATTGAATTAAAGTATGCCAAAAACATTAAAAAAACCAAAAATCTTAGCTTTTAAAACAATCGCTACAAAAAGACAAATTTTAAAATTTTGTCGAGGGACGGACTAGGACATCAATCCAAAACGACCTCGTCCTAAATAACAAGGGAAACAAAATTTTAAAATTAATTACTTAATTGTTTTAATTAGTATAAGATGTTTAAAAAAAAAAAAAAAAAAACTCCGCGACTCGCGGAGTTTGAAGGGTCCAAACACCGCGAGTCGCGGGAGGACCAAAAATCAAAAATAAAATAAAACGCAGAACTGATCAGTTGCACAACACAAAACTCACAAAAACTGCGAAATACTACCGAAAATAACCCTCGAAAAAACACGCAAAAACACCCACAAAATCACAATTTTTAACCGTTAATCATCAAATCTTTTACTAAAATCATGTTGAGAAGGATGCTATCAAGGAATTACTCAAGAAAAACGGTAAATTTCTACACCTAAACACCATTTAATCCGAAAATTTGTGTTCTTGAGCAATTTTATACCCAATTTGATTTTGATGCTTTTTAGTGTAATTATGCTTAAATTGTTTATGTATTATGCTTGTATAACCTAGATTGATGCTATTTAACATGATTAGAAGCCTTAAACTTCAAATTTTGAGTAATCTAGGGTTTGTGTTCTTGAGCAAATTTGGGGCTTTTTGATATAAACAGGTTATGGCCGATTTTTGTCATGAATTGTTGTTAAATTAAGTAGTGTAACATGTTTAGGTAGTTAAATGATCCAAACTTTGAGCCTAAACATGATTTTGAGAATTAAAGTGGACTTTTTCAAGTCTAAAATTCATGAACTTGATTTTTGAGAGATAATGCCATTTGAAACTTGTTTAATTGCTAGTAATGATTATTTTGACATGTTATTTGAGTTGAATGCTTATGAACTTGGCGAACATTTTCGTATATGCTTATTTGAAAAAGTGTAGATTTGATAAAAATATGAAAATGAGCTTAAGTTTGATATAAATTGATCATGTCATTGTAATTATTTTGATTGATGATTTTGCTGACACTAATGCATATTTGGATGCACAACAATTG